>NC_084606.1:25213876-25403876 GCF_033807715.1 Cololabis saira
GACGGCACATTTCGGATTTGTTCCTCTCTTCTCGCAAATTTGTGTTGAAATGCATCTCTGCACAGGACATACACACACACACACACACACACACACACACACACGCCCCAGACAGTCAGCAGACCCCTCCATCAGAAACACACCACCTAACGCAGATTTCACACATTTTAATGACTGTCACAAATGCTTTCTGATTGCATCCAATGACACCCAAACAAACACGCCCACCCCCACCCAGGCCACCCGCCACACACACACGCCCGCCCCCCCTGCTCGCCCGCACACACACTCTCCGCCCCACGCTCGCCACAAACCTGATTACTTTCTTATGACTCTCTGTTTCTGTGATTAACACTAACCTGATGGACACGGAAGGGATGAAGAGAACGAGTGTGTGCATCCCCGTCTCCTTCACATGCCCTCACCTTCACACACACACACACACACACACACACACACACACACACACACACACACACACACACACTAGTGCCCGGCGCCTCAGCAACACGCCGCTGTGATCGGAGGTGCAACATGTTCAAATGTGCATACTAATAAAGCTGTTTTGTGTTGCTCAAACATGTTTATGGCTTATGTGTAAACTGAGCGGCGGTCGGAGATTTCATGCTTTTACTTTGTCCGGAGACGCACACACACACACACACACACACACACACACACACACACACACACACACACACATACACACACGCACATCTGCCAAGCCGCCAGTGTTGTTGCCATGTTTTCCTGTGTGACGCCAGTGTTAAATCTGAACCTTTTCAACATTTCTCAGCTGTGTTTTGTATCGGTATCATATAATCTTTCATGCTTACGTGTCACATTGGTCTGAAATGAATTTGTTCAACACATGATGATGTTCAGATATGGTTTTTTGTACCGCGGGAGTCGGAGGAGGTCGGAGGTTGGATTGTACTTGACTGTATCAACTTTGATTTAAAAAAAAAACTAAGAAAAAAAAAATATGAGAGGAAATTCTTCTTTTTTTTTTTGTACAATTTCCAATTTGTGTTTTTTCTGTATCCTGTTAAGTCTGTGTCGGTTTAAACATGCTCAGAGTACCTAAACAAAAAAAAGAAAAAAAATCCTTCAAGCCAAATGAAGTGTGTGTTACTCTCTCTTCATCCATCTCTGAATCCACGACGACAGTGTTTGGTGGGGAGCCGGTTGGACTTCCCGGCGTAGACTCGGCCCTGTTTTCTGTCCGTTTCCGTCCGTCTCTGCAGAGGTTTCTCTTTTCAGTTTAATTTTTCTGCCTCTCACCCGGACCGGTCCGCTCAGCCGTCGCGTTTATAGACACGGGGAGGAAGAAAATGATGTTTCTATGGTATGGAGGGCAGAGAGGAAGGAGAAGGGGGGGGAAAAAGAAGAGAGAGAGATAGAGAGAGCGTCAATTGTGTGTTAGTTTCTTTGTGCTGGAAGCCGGCGGGTGGAGGCCGCGGACCGAGGCGGTCCTCGTATGTGACGCGTTGAGGTTCTGTATCTGGGACATTTGTGTGTGAGAAGGGTATTTTTGTGTCCTCTTCTCTCTCTCTCCTTCCTTACACCCCCTTGTCTCCTCATCACGGCGACCCCTGACCCCTCTCCACCCTTCCTTTCTTTAACCCATGCTCCTCCCCTCCAACACACCTCCCTAAAGAGAGGAGAAAAAAAATTAGTACATTCCTGGTTTGGAAAAAAAAAAGAAAAACAACAAAACAAAGATTGAATAAAAAAGAAAGAAAATGTTTAAGCACCACTCTCCTGGTCCTGTTGTGTGATTCATTACCGCGCGAGGGTCCGCCGGGGCCTTTGTGCCGCCTATGTGGGTGAGAGGGGGACGGGGAAAGTTCCTGAGGCCCGCTGACGCCGCGCCTCTCCCCGTATCACGGCCTCGGGTTCCACCCAGCAGGGGCCCGTTCACACACACACACACACACACACACACACACACACACACACACACACACACACACTCCCACCGGTATCAACAAGTTATCAAACCCAGCTTCGTTAGTGTGGAGTGTTGCTTGGCAACGTATTGACAGAGCTAATTTAATTCTCCCTCTCAGCACCCCTTCCGTCCTCCTCTCTTCCCCCCTTCAGCTTTGTCGCACATTTCTATGGCGACTTGTTGGCATCTTTCGCCGCTTTTCAGAGCGTGCCCCGTCCGGTCGGGGATGTGTGTGGCCCAGGGTGAAATTCACGGCCAGCTGCCTTTGCCCTTCTGATCTGCCATGCATGAGAGTAGATTACCGCGTGCATCCCACCTCCACAGACGCCACCACGTTACCGTGCAGCGCCATCGCTGATCCCGGGAGCCTCTGCCATGACAACGTCTGGCTGCGTCGGAGGCCGAGCACAATGGAGACGCTCAACATCCACCCACCACCAACCTGCTGGGGCCGCTGATCCACCGACACCTGCAGACACTCACCACTTCCCTCTGCAGCGGCTCCGTCTCCTCTCCCTCGCTCCGTAAACACCGTCCAGCAGGAAGTATTGGGCTCTAATCTCATAAACCTTAATCACAAGCAGCTTGTAAAGCAAAAACGCTTATTTACTGTGACTGAGAATTAAAATCCAGACCTGCTCTCTAATTGGAAGTGGCTCCATGATTGCAGTTTGCCCCTGATCCTCGGTATCAACAGAGGTTTTAATGCTAAAGCCATGACAGCGTGGCACCGAGCCCTCACACACAATTATGGAAGTGACCCCGGAACTAATGCAGATAAATGGCATGTGGCTGCTATCGTTATTCTCTTTGTGATATGCAGAGATGAATGGATGTTCACAACCGACCCCAGTCCAGCCACTCCGGGCCTTGCTGTGTCTCAAAATTATACTCTGAGTGCACGAGTGTGTCTACACCGAGGGCTAAAGGGCACTGCGAGCACCCAGATAGAAAGAAATAGTTTTAATCTCTGCACAACACTTTGCTTTAGCAGTTTTAAAGCTGTCGGGTGTTGCCTAATTTAACATAACAGCCAGGGACGACAAATGATTCCAAAGGTTTACTTTATTTACTGCCAACACGTGTGAAGCGGTATCCATGAGGGGTTTCTTTGGATATGAGACATGTTTCTGGGTTTTAGGTACTTATTGGGTTCATCAAGACATTTTCCTTTATGAATTATTTCAAACACATTTTGATGACTTCTGATAACGGCCCGCATAGCTCCGCCAGCTTCAGCCTGAGCAGAGCTGACCAATCAGACGAGGAGCGAGGACCCCTGTGTGACTGCAAATCCTTAAACATAACTTGGGTCATAATGAACCATTATACGCTTCAAATCAGATGTGCTTCTCAAAAGCAAAAAAAGATGCCTGAAAGTGAACTTGAAAATTGTAAGTGACCATAAGATATAAAATCCTCCAAAGGAATGACATGTACTCCAAGATTCAAACTAGATGGGATACGCAGAGGACTCACGTTGCATTGAAGGTGACGGAAAATGTCCTTTCTCCTTCAAAAGTGGACACTAAGTCCTGAGGGCTTCTCAAGTGTCTGGTACATGTTTTGGTTAAATATTATGCTGACCTTTGTTAACAGGTTTATATAGTTCTGTCCAGAGCTGCGGTTTTAGAGGGAGGAGTCACCCAGTTGGCTTGACTCCTCCCCTCTTCACCAGGAGCTGTGGCCAGAAGGTGCCATGATGGTGAGAATTTAAATAAAGATGAAATGATACAAATCTGCACAGGATAGAACTGACTTTAAATGGTTAGCATGTTGCTAATTATTATGGTAGATTAAAATCTGCAGAAAAGTGACTCCTGATGTTCACAAAAAGAAGGCCTCTCTCATCACCCACTCACGACCAAACTACCATTCCCATGAGTGAGCGTGACCCGGTCAGTGCACGTCACCACCTATGTGCAACTCCAAGCCCATGCCTGCTACAAAGATGATAAATTAAACCTGACCAGCCCACGGTCGTCTTGTACCGCTCCCAATCACAGCTGGTACAGAACGTACCGAGCCCAATGCAATGGTGGGACTGGCCTAATACAGACTGATATAGAAACATCCAGGAGCCACCAGTTAAAGCAAGTGATATTTGCCATCAGCTTTGTTAATTACACTTCGGATCAACAAGGTTTTACCTCAAATCAGTACATCACTGTGTCCTACTGCCACTTTGGGTGCCTTTTGTTGATACTAGTCTGGTTATTGCTCTACGTCACTTTTGATTCTCTCATTGGTTGTGAGCCTATTTAATGGTGTCCAGGGGCCCGTAACAGTCCCCTGCAGATCAAAGTCAAACCCAGAGGAACTTATTCTTTGTATGAAAGAGGAAATTAATTGACCTAATGTAGACCAGCTGATGGCGGTTAAGTGCTCCGGGACCAGAGTTGGGACATGTGTAGCTTTCAGCTCCATAAAAAACCTCTGGAAAATCCTGAAATGTCAACGGTTTTATGGAGTTTATGCAAAAACAAAAAAAAAAGGATTTGTTGTAACAGGACCGGTGATGGATTTTATTTTATTCCATTTCTTAAACGAAACAGCTAATTGTCTGCTTTTGGATTTAGCCGCCAGCTTCACGTGCAGATGATCAACAAGGATGTTTACACTTGTTCTAAGGTAAGTCAGAGCAACACAGCCTCTACCTCGGATGAGTTAGCCCATTAGCGCTAATGTTATCTACATATAGGGTCACAGAGCTACAGAGCACCGGACTGAGAGTTATAACTCTGGATCTACGGCCACATTGCTAGTAGGATCATGTCTGCATAACTTCAGATCTGTCACCAGCTACGTAGCACCATAGATCTGATCTCAGATTGTTGAAATGTCATCTGCAACCGTGACGAGCACAAGATGAGGCTTCTCCCTCTTGCAGTGTCCTTGGAAACAGCTCCTCTTCAGTGGAGCTGTTTCTAGATCCTGTTCGTTTCCCTCTGTGGCATATAAATCTAGTTTGAAGGCTCCCAGACAAAAGGTTGGCCTTTTGTGCCCAAACTTTGTCCAAACATCTTGTGAGAATGTTTTTATACAGTTATTCACCACCGTAAAACTTTAAACAATGCCACTGATTGCCTGAGGTAGCAACAGTAACTAAGGGGGGCGGGGCTTATTGATTGACAGGTTGTGTAATGTCAAAGTCTTTTAATTTGGTCATCACTTTTCAAGGATAGAATAGTTTTTTTTTCACAATATGTCACCTTTGAGGAACCGTTGTCAGAAGACACAAATCTAGAAGTAGCTACTTTCTCTAGTGTCTGTTTGTTTCAAAGCATCTCTGCAGCTACGTGACTTAAAGAGTCCTCCTTGTGCTGTTCTTGTCTTGTGGTATCCTCGCTGCATTGCCAGATCAGACAGCATGCCAGTGGTTTAGCAGTCCATTTGTTCCACATGCACGCCAGATTGCTGGAGACCGGCCACCGTGAAACAGGGAGAGGGAATCGCTAACAGTAAAGAAGATAGCGGCTGTCAACAAATCACTAGCCCGAGCAGCACACCAGTGATGTCATATTAGAAAGCTCATCACTGTTGCAAATTCATGGAAACCAGTAGTAATATTCCCTTCAAAGAGGGACTAATGCTAATCTAATAGCTGTTAAGCCATAATGAGTTTGCTTGCTCCCTTCCAGTAGGGTTTAAAGGAGGTCTGTTCAGACTGTCGGGACCGCTATGGTCCCCTTATCATTACATGCTCATCATTACTCCTGCTAATCTGTTCTGCTCAATGCTCTCACAGATTAATATTAATGCCATGGAGGATGATAGCCGTATGTGCGCGCTGCATGAACACACACAGACAGATGCAGATAGGCGCCAAAAGTTGCAGCGTACAAAGACGAGTGCGTACGCTGTTGCGTGCTCCCCGTGTGTTGCCAAGTGAGACGACTGAGCTTCCTCTTCAGCTCCACGGAGGAAGCAAAGCTCGATACTCACACACACACACACACGCCTCCGTCACTGATACTTTATCACAGCAGCAGGAGGAAGGAAAGAGAAAAGAATCAGTTTTAAGTGAAATCAATAGAGAGATAATCCCCTAAATTAGATTTTGAAAGGCTTCGCTTCTGATGCAAAACTTAAAACCCGAGAACCGGCCCACTTGACTTCCCGATGAAGCAATCCTCAAGAAAAAAGACGTGTTTTCCATGGGAATGAATGAAGGTCAAGGATAAGAAGAGAGCCGGGGAAGAGCGAGGGGAGGAAGGGGGGGGTGATGCTTGAATTCAGCGAACATCAGGAACCGGCACATTGAATCAGGCTAACATTGCTGTGATTACAATGTCAACGTGATTAATGTAGTGCAGCGCCTTCACACCCAGAAGAGGGGAGCCGTGCAGAGTGCAGCGAAGGCTCGCACCTGACAGACCTGGGATGTCACATCATGATTGGAGTAGAGATGAAGTGTTAAAAGGTCAAGCTGTTTGATTGGATGCAGAGGGTTTTCTGTGGGAGGACAGATAGCTCTGAGGGAGAGTAATTAAATCTCAGCAGAGGAGGAATTATCAGTTGAAAATCTGTGATTTTTACAGCGCTGATGCTGCCAGCCGTGTTTCTTGCCCCCGTCGCTCCCCTCACCCCCCTCCTGCCAGTGTTTTTCTCTTCCCTTCTGTCTAACTCATCCTTTCTGCTCATCTGGCATCTGACTCTCTCTTCTTCTCCGTTTATGTTGCATCCCTCTCTCACTTGCACAGGTGAGAAATACACTATGCAACAGTCCTGATGGGTGCAGATGTGATCTGTGGCGGCCGAGCGGGTGTTTGTGAAATGGAGGGACGGTTAGAAAAATAGCTTGGTTGCACAGTGGGGGTGTGGCCTGGGAGGGCGTTGCATGTGACGGCGTTAATTTCAGATGACTAGCTTGTTAATGTCCCTGCCTGGATGGAGTTGCTGCAGCCCGTCTAGCAAAGCCGCTGCTTGTCACGCAAACGGCTTGCCCCCCCGTCGCCTCCGGCACACACCATATGCATGCAAACCACTGAGGCCGCACGAAAGGCAAAAAGTAGGCAGCGTTAACTTTTCACAAAGCTGTTGCCAAGTTTATAAAAGCTTTTTTTCATGACTAATATTTTACTTGAACGCAGTTCTGATGATTGAGACCAGAATAATATTCTGCTTCGTGGAGACGTGGCATCAGATAGACGGCCTGCGATGGTCGGGTCCTGATTTACAGTAACCAGCTGTGGCAGAGCTGTCAAGCTTGGGGTTTCTCCGGTGTGCATGGAGGCGTCTCAACAGAGCAAGTCCTGATCAAAGGAGTTTTACCCCCCCCGCCTCAATCATCAAAACGGTAAAGAAGTAATGAGACCATTCTTTCGACTTGATTTAATGCTGCACTACATTTAAAAGATATATGAATTAGTTGAACTTTTCAACTGCTGCAGATGTTGAAGATTCCTCGTTAGTGCAGCCGACTTCATTCTCAGTGTCAAAATCTAATCTTGCATCACATCAGACACAAGTATGCAGTACTTCAAAAAACTTGTTTGACAATAGTCTCAATAGTTTAGTTCCTGCAGTATTTTGGCTCAGATTGCTGCTTTTCACCCTGCTTAAAACATTTCTGCTGGTGATTTTGGCACTTTGTAGCTTCTTCTAAGATGAATTGTTGTAACAGTGGGAAAGCTGTTAACACGTGAGAGCTGCTGACTGAGCTTCCAACTCCTGCCAGGAATATGACCCCCGATTAATGGAAGAGAAGACATGCAGCGGGGGCAAAATAGAGAGAAGTCCAAACCATTGCTTCCCCCGATCTTCACGTGGACCGGGAGGTCACTGGCAGATAAAATGGAGGAGCTGGAAGTGATTATGATTTCATGGCAGGAACATTGTGTTTCATGAAGACATTCCCGACTCCGATACCGCCCTGAACACATTGGTGAGTGTAAGGCCTGACAGGGCGGTGAGCGTTAGGGAGGAGGGATTGTACGCTTTAAACGCTGCAGACTGTGAGTCGTGTCCTGGGACGGCTCACCTGCTTCACCTGCCGGTTGTTGCTAGGCTACACACACAAACCCTTCCATCGATCACACCTCTCGCTGATACGCTTCCAACTGCTTGACGAGTGGATGTCGTTTTAAAAAACTGTTTCTTAATTCATACTACAACAATGTAATTTCCCCTTGGGGATGATTTAACTCAGATTTTCACACTAACTCAAAGATTTTCCATAGCTACTTAAATCCTGACCGGGCTTTTGGGATGATGGGGATGCTGAAGCTTATCAGAGGTTGTATTTATGCAGTATAACATAGCAACGGTTTACATTTCTTGACTCTGTCGCGGAGGTGAATAAACCAAAATTCAAAAATGCTTTTGAAGTGTAGAGGTGTCACGCCAGACAACTGAATTTGACCCAGTCTGAGGTTTGTCTGGGAACTTTGCTTCGTCATGTACGTCTACGTATGTACACAAATTAAATGGATGAGGCTAAAAAGTAATACTCAGTTAGGGTAAGAGATAAAAGACACGGCAACAGTTAAACTAGTCCAAAGGAGGGTGTGCAGGTTTGTAGGTTTCAGCGCTGAGGGGTAAAGTTGCTTTTAAGACAGCGTCGCCCTGTGTTACTCCTGCATTTCTGGACCAGCCGGGACTGAGGAGCGCACAAGAGAAAACCTGACAATGAATGAAAATGTTGACCAGGCAGAACTTTTACAAATATCAGTCTGCGCTTTTATGGTGGACCGTCATTGTTCATGTGGCTTCAAGTCACACATGAGTTCACTTAGATGATGCTTCTTAGAAATTAATATTACAATGTAAATATTCCATCAAATGACACTGAAACTAATATTTAAACTGGAAAATACTGTTTAATGTAACTTTAAATGGGACATTTTATAAAAAATATGACTCTTTTGTGGTTGAAGCCCTTTATTTAGGTGAAATCACCACGAGAGGTGTGAAGCCCAAGGTATGGTACGGTAAAACCTTATTATCCCAGATGGGCAATTTGTTGTTCAGTCAGCAACGTTGACCACTCAATTCATCCAAACACACAGAATCTCGCAGCGTCATGTCACAAAGTGCCATCAACAATGACAACAGTGGCAGGCCCAAAGGAGTTTTTAAATCTATGTGTCCGGCACCACAGCCGAACGTATCTGGGACCAGATGGCAGCAGCTTCAAATCTGGATACAGTCTCTGATTCCAGTCTGGCAGGATTCGATTCAATGAACAAAATGACTTCCTTTCATATCAAATCACAGTAGAAATAGTTAAATAAAAACTGATCGGTTACCTTGGCTTGATGACGTGTATCGATGAGGATCGCATGTATTGATGTCTGACTGCATCAGTGCCGTCGGATGTTCAGCATTAAGTGACTTGAGGTGTAATATTCTCTAAATGTTAATTACATTAAATGACACGAACTCTGCCTTTTAGATAAGACAAAAGAAAACATGTCCCCTCCGCCTGCTGCAGCCTCTTATAGAAGAACTAGTTTTACATTTCTCAAACTGACCTGCACCACCAAGGCCTCTTCTCTCATGAAAACCAGGAGATAAATAAAAGCATTAATCCAACCTGTACGAGCATGCGTTGCCCTAGTGCGCTGAGTGCACAACGAGAGGATTAAGTCAGAACAAATAACAAGTCTGAGCTTTATTTTTACTGCATTTCAACGGTGGTTCATCTCAGGAAAAATGCTGCTTCTTATTATTTCCACACCTTAAGAATGAATCATGAACTGGTGAGTGATGAGGTTTTACCCCGAATGTAAAGCATCTAAATCTCCTTAAGCTGTAAAACATACACAGACTGCACATTGAAACCTCTCTGAATTGATTTTCTCTCTCTTTTTTTAATGCTAGTCATCCGAGGAGCTATTTATAAGAAAGTTTGCATCATTTACACTTAGCTGCAGCTCATTAAATATTCAAGCTGCACTACATGTCACTTCAGCAACAGTATGAGTTTAACCAAGAGCCTCTGTCTGACTTCATGTACATAAAATAAGAGGCTGATTTAAAAACCATTTTCACTTATTTATTTGGTATCAGTGTGAGCTGCAGAGGTAAAACTTTCATAACATTGCTGCTTGTTTGATTGGACATAGTAAAAACAGCTTTATAAAGTAGAGGCCACTTTGATTGCGCAGATTCAGAAGACCTGGACAAACCACCAGGGACGTCACATTTACTTTTTCACTGAATTGGGTTTGAAGTCGGTATGTGACCATCTTGGCAGGAACTGACTGGTAGCTAAACTACATTCATTCATTCATTGTGATCAAGCACCAACCATCAAACTTCGGGATTGAGGCTCATGCAGAACTGGGATCTGCTGCAGTTCCTCGTCTGGCCGCTAAGGGCCGGCAGCAAGAGTGAGTCAATCTCCACCGACTCCCATGTTGATACAATTTTGAGACCATTTTGGTCTCACTTTTTTCATTTCAAACTCATGAGAATGGGGATGAATGTTTTAGTACCACATCAGGAGAATTTATATAAAGCATTACATTTATTTCTAATACGATTGATTTACAGCCGGCTCAGCTAATGGCTAGCTGTTCGTTTCCTCCCCCATAATCTTCATGCTACTGAGCTTATCAAGCAGCAGTTTGTACTAGTCCAGGATCGGCCAAATGCAAATTTCACTATTGAGTTAAACCATATATTCCACTGTAAACATCTGCTGCAGATGTTTTGGCGGGAATTGGCTGCAGGAACTGGGAGGAAAGCTAACTTTGATGGATATACAGGGGGTGTGTTCCCATCGGCTCTTGTTGGGCAACAGGTTCACAGAAAAAGAGGCTTCACAACAGTTCTTCAGAAACCAATGAGTCACATGACTCATGCTTTTTACAGTCAGTGATTTTGATCCAGTATGTTCATCCATCCTCATTTTGTATATTGTTGCTAAAAAGTACTGGAAGAGCTGAAACACGGCTTGTAGGAGCCCTGCCCACAGTCGGCCCTCGACTAGCCGACGCTCAGGCCTCCATCTGAACTCGGCCTCCATTAGCTAGTCAGCTGTTGCTTAGTGTTGCTCTCCAGCCGTGGGTGAGAATAGCTACTGAGATTGACGAGCTTCTGGAGGCAGCTCCTAGTGGTCGTTTGGGGAACTACAATTTTTCTGTATTTCTAGAATCCAAGCCAGAAGCAGCCTTTTCATTCTTCCACAGATGAATGGAGCACGTTGTGAGGACACAACAAACATCCTCCAACGTTTGGTGGAATTAGGCTGCTTGCACGTCCTCCCAGCTGGCAACTTCCAGACCCGGTTCTGACTTGGCCATGTATGCATGGAAATTGTGGATTTGCATACGTTGAAAATGCAAGTAATCTCTCAAAGTTTTGTTTATTGTAACTTGGTTTGGAGCTGTGCATGTTCATAAGGCGCCTCCGCCCCTCGCGGAAAACTCCGGGCTCAGACAACACTTCACACAACGTGGCCTCGCTCTCATTACTCGCGACATTTTCCTTTATCGCTTTGAACTGTTTGAAGGTATGATGGGGGCGATTGTTAATGTAGAGGTACCGTAGATAAGAAATGCCCCTCTGATGTCCACTTTAAAAGTACTTACATACACTTACACACTTGCAGCCACAGAGGAGTAAAGCACCATTCTTGTGCAACAACATATTACAGACAAACACATTCCTCGCTCACATAAACAAAGCCGAGCAGGCCTTAGATAAACCACAGTCGCAGAAAGATTCCAGCGTAACCCACCAAAACAAACCCCTCGCTACGCGCTGGTGTGCTGTGATTGATGTTTACTGCCAAAACACCCCGCTGCTGCTTAATGTGGAAGTTTATCATGGATCTCATTTATAGAAATAAGAAAAAGAAAATACTTGGATTACAAGATCAGTGTCAAGGCAGAGGAATGGCCTCGCCCTCTGACAAAGAAGCTGCGTTAATGTCGTCAGGGTGGTCTCAAAGAAACCCACAGCTCTCTGTTAATCAGCATCAGCTCCGTTTGAGCGTCCTTGAGCGAGATTGGAGTGATTTATGCCGTTTGAAAGGAGAAAAATGCATCAAATGACCAAAACGGAAGGAGGTGGAAGTCTGGATGTCAGATGTGACAGGTGCTTTCTTTCACAGTGTTACATGACTATTGCATGAACATATGAGAGGTTTTCCAGCTTCCAGTCGCTCCAGCAGCTTCACACACTGCTGTCGCTGCGTTCCTTAAACGCTGAGGACATTTATACGACGGGACAGGGCGCCCAGAGGCGCCGTCAGTCAATTTATGATGAAACAATCATTGCATACTGAGCACAGTAAAAGGCTTAATGTTCAAAAATAAACATTTTTATTACCTGCAGCTGATTACCATATAATGGAAAATGTTTCACCCAAATGAAAAGCCTTTTAAAACCAACATACAGTAATTCTGACTGACGCACTCTCTGCGTTCTGACCGTCTTCCATTGTAAAAGCTCATTGTCTGTTTTACTTATTAAAACTTTATCCTGTCAGATGAATGTCAGGAAAATGCAAAAAAAATCCCACATTACAGTGGTATTGGAAGAAGCAGCACTTCAGAAGTGTCCCGATCTGTGTATTTATAGGAGGGAGGATCACGAGTCATGGTGGCACTTCTCGTTTTATATTTCACCCCTAAATGGCAAATAAATAAATAAAAAAGTATGAATAATCTAGAACGGTTCTTTGCACCAGAGGGAAAGAAAGGAAAGCCTTTCCACGATGGGTTTGCAAATCAGATCAGAGAAAGCCCCACTTAGGGAGGGGCTTTCGGGTGTACGGGTGCCAGAGACTTGCAGGATTAGATTTAACAGCTAAAGCGCACAATTTGCTCTTGCAACGGGAAATGAAAGGCATGAAGAGGGATGAGGAGGGCTCATCTGTTCAGGCTTGTGTTTGGTTGCACTCATTTATAAAACTAAAATGATATATATAAAACTGAAAGCAGATACGCCGCTATCTTCTGATGTGAACACAACCTGACTGGTGAAAACAGGCAACAGGATTCATCTGCTGCATCCGCTGACGAGTCTGAGGTCAAGTATCCCTGTAATTTGATTGGAATGCGCTTGAATTTCACGTACTGTGCAGCCAAGTTAATTAACAATGAAAGACTCGCTCAGATTCTATTTATTTTTTGTAAAAAAAAGGGAGCGACATGCAAGACGCCGAGGCGTTTTCATCATACCGATTTGCGGACGTCACACCGGTTTCAAACCTTTTAATGCATCACCGTCGTTGTGAGGAAGTGTGTGCAAAACAAGATGAGAGGTTGCATGAAGAGTTTCTCATGTCAAGTTCAAAGTTGAGGACAAACCACATTTCTACCTGAGCACATTTCAGCGATCAAATTGTGTCATGAGACCTTTCCCTAAATGATGCCGGGCAGAGTTCAAAGCAAATCCTGTTCAAAGGAAATCTGATTTAAATTTCCCTCAGCCAAGTCTAAATGCGTTCAAGCCAAAGTCCTACTGGTTAGCACCACACCCTTTGAGACACTCAAGAAGGGGAGGTTTGGCATCCTTAAAGACACTTTTCAGTCTATCAAGAAGGATTTCACACCACTTGTGCTGTGGCAGCCTTCCATTAGCTTTTGCGGGTAGCAGAAGGAGTCGGTGAGAGTCCCATTTTGTTCAAGATTGCAGGCTCACTCGCTCCCTCCCGGCACACGAATACATCAAGGGGCAGAAATGGTCCCAAGAAGGTGCAAGTGCTTTGTTGCTCCCGCTAGCAGGGTACAAGCTGTGACAATTCAAACATCCTTGCTCCTTTCTGTCTGCACTTCTGGAGATCGTACCATCGAAGCAACACCGGTTTTTATTGGGTGGTGAGGAGCCTAAACCTTCGCCAGTGACCAAAACGTCATGAACGATTGTTTATCAAGTTTGTCTTGCATATATTTTCATTTCTTCTTCATTTACTCCTTATTTCATTCATTGATTAAAATAAAAGAACAATTTAATATAAACATAAATGTTCCTAAATTCTGAATGAAAGGGAGCAGAAAGAAGAATAAATATATATAATCAGATATCTCTCTGATGAAAGTTTTCATAATTCTGTGATTTTTAAATGATTAAAAGGAATCGCATACGTAAAAAACCCAATAATAACTTCATTTCTTACAAGCTAAGTAAATTATGCAAAATCTTTGAAATAATTGAAAATGAGAAAAAAACATTTTAGTTTTGAAGTAAGAATCTTTTTGTGAAACAGTAGCGAAGAAATGTCTGCATCGCTGTTAACCTAGTTTTTAAATGTACAAAGTAGAAAGACAAATTTAAACGGTGACATGTGAAAAATGGAAAATAATAAGTCACATTTCTTCCAAACAAACATTTGAAATACCGTGTGGAAAAACCTTCACAGCCGGAGTCTCAGCAGTGAACTCGTACACGGAGGCGGTGGAAAGAGGAAGCTGGTGGTGTTGATGGCACGACGGAGGAAAATGGGGAAGAAACTCATCATCGCTGTCTTCAGCTGTGAAATTCACCTCTGTGGCTGCGCTTCTGCAGAAGAAAATAACAAAATGCACCTCAGAACGAGGGCTGGCAGATTGCCTATGGAAAGCAGGGGATGATCCCAGGACCTGAAGATGGCGTCGGTCAGAAGCATCGGATGCACGTGGCGTCATGCTCTGCCGAATACCGTCATGATTGGTAGGTTGTCTGCTCATCTGACTTCTTTTTGTTCTGTCAACTTCAGAAAATCGTAATTCTGTCCAAATGACAGACACGGCATGTTTCTCTGGTATAAGATCTTGCTCCCCTGTCCGCGCGGCTGAGCTAGCCTCCAAGTCCACCAAGTGTTGCTTCCAAGTCCACTGAATGACTACAAACACCTTGCTTGTATGGTTTAGGCAGCAGGTGAACACACCCACACTGTTGGGATGGTAATAAGTAAGTAAATACGTCAAGTTTTATATATACAGCACCTTTCACAAAGGGAATGTCACAAGGTGCTTCACAAAGCATAAAACAATACAATAAAAGTAAAAATACAATAAAACAAGATGATACAGAAAAAAGGCTCCTAGAATAAAAGTAGCAATAACAGGACAAAACAACAGGACAAAAAAAACGATTTCACCAAATATAGGTTGTAAATGTTGGTTTCCATGAATTGCCCAGCAATAGTATGCATTTCTTTCTGGTTGCTTTTATCATACAATGTTATGCAAAATTGTAGGAAAAAAAAGTACAAAGGTTGACGACCTTTGCTTCCGTAGAACTGGATTATTACTTTATACATTTATAACAGAAAGAGACAGAGGCCGTGAACTGTCCTTTTGTGTCTATTGATGATGATTTGTAGCTTAACCTGCAGTTGAAGGTCAGTTTAACCTCTGCTGCCGTCCACAAATGAACCTACACACTGGGTCAACGCGGACCGCGACAAATTCAGTCGCTTCGCCTGGCAACATCTTTATTTCCTTCTCTGTATTCTTGGATACCACTTCTTTATCACCCGCTTTGCTGTCATGCCGGAGGTACATAACGCAAGTAAACAAGATATAGCTCAGCAGTGCAGGAGAAAGGGTGTAGGGTACAGTTGTCTGCCTCGATCTGCGATGTTCAAGCATCCGACGTTGGTGCGTTTAATTGAGAGATGGGTGTTAAATCAGGACACCAAATCTCACTTATTTCACCTTCTGTAATATTGCGCCGTGTTTTTGATATTGAAGTTATCAGTCACTTTGTGACAATGACAGTTTGTGACACTTTTAGGTTAATGGGGCAATTTTAAATAAGCAGAGGCTCCTGGAGTCCCTGGAGAAATGCGTCAGTGGTTTTTAGGGTGGGGGTCTACCAGATTTTCGGACAAGGAGCTGTTGAACAGATCCGAGGAGTTTGATTTGTTGTTTTTATAATGTGGAACCATCCGGGGGGTGGTGGACTATGCCATCCTCCCTTTCAGCCATAACAAATCCAAAACTGTTGATGGCAACCGAACAGCGAAGGCAGGGGGAGTCTAAACAGCTAAAACAGCCTCCATCGCCCCGAGGGGCCAAGCGGAACCCAATCCTCAGGGACACGTGCAAACAATTACAGGTAGCCCGTGGTGAGCTTCACGGCATATTTGGCAAGAGAGCTTAGGTCGAATGTAAGACAGAAGCATGGGGCTTGGAGGGGGCCTGTGTGAATATACCCAGCCCAGATGCAACCAACACCATAAAACTGTCCTGAAATGACAATTACTTTATCATTTTATATGCAATTAGTCTTTTTTTTATTCACAGGCAGAGTCACCTTCAAGGTAATGTGGATCAGATGGAGGTTTGTTGTTTAGGGATGAGATGTCCAAGAGTCCAAGATGACGTTGACTAGGAGAGTAATAAACCTGGGTGTGTGTGTGTGTGTGTACATATATATATATATATATATATATATATATATATATATATATATATATATATATATATATATATATATATAATTAAACACCTTTGCCTCCAGTAGTGGAATATCCACCAGACAAGTGCGACGCCACAAAAGCAGCAGTGAATCTGATGCTGTCAGATGACTCAGCAGAGGATGCCCCGGTGGCCGAATCATTAAGGAAGATGCCTCCTAACAACGGAGCCTTACAGACTGATTACAGCAGCAGACACTTATTGCTTTACTGGTCTCTGTGTTTCTAAAATGTCAGCTTTGCAATTAAGACCCAAAACACACAAAAATGCAAAAACACACACCATTAATGAACAAGGAGGAGGGGGTGCTTTTAGAAAGCGAGGGAGTATGCATCGCCCCAGAGCATTTTGACTGCACTAACGTTGTTTTATTCAAGTATCACAGGGTGTAGTAGTACAGAAGAGGTTTAATGGAGTTAAGCAAAACATAATTCTCCTTTTTCCCAACATCCAAGCCTCTGTAGGTTCGGCATACCAACACGACACCCAACACCTAAAGTTACGTGCTTGGTTTCCATTAAAAACGCATGGCCACAGATAGTGGAGGTGTATTAGTTAGTGTATAAGTGTTAAAGCTAGTCGATAAAATGATCTGTTTATGAGTTATTATGTAGCCCAATGTACAGAAACTCCATGTTTGTTTGTTAGGGAAACATCCAGTTTTTCCTGTATGGTTAAAACATGGAAATAATAATATAAAACAATGTCCATCAGGCCCAAAGCCGACTAGCTCTCATTCGTTGGCGGCCGTTACCGCCACCTGCAGTGCAGCTCCACTTGACTCTGGTAAAAAAAGAAACAACATGCTCAACACTTCAGCTGCCTGGCAACACTTTAAATGGGGGGTGTCCAAGTCGGTCCTCGAGGGCCGGTGACCTGCAGGTTCTAGAGGTTTCCCTGCTTCCACACACCGCGACACAAATGGCTGCGTCATTAGCAGACCTGATAACAGCTGATGACGACCATTAAGTTGAAGCGGGGAAACGTCTAAAACATGCAGGACAGCAGCCCTCAAGGACCAGCTTTGGACCCCCCCGCTTTAAACTGAACAATGACAAGACAAAGGCAGTTTCTAAAGCATTCACTCACTCTCTGGCTCAGCCATGAAAATCATCAATTTAACACAATCAACTACGTAACATGTAGCTTATGTTGCTCCAGCTGCCATGTAAACGATAGTCGTAAACATAATGCTCTGTTTTACTTGCTGAAATTACACAGGAGACTTTTGTTAATTTTAAGATTTAAAATATACAGGAAAACAAAGGGAAGCACTGTTAGCATGCATTTGATATGTTATGTGCTGTACTGTGTAGTTTTAGTTGGTTATCTTTGGTATGGAGTGTATTTATTAGGGCCCAAGCACTGACAGCGCGAAGGCTGTGTTGTTGTTTTTTTTTTTTTTTTTCTCTCGTTTTTCTTCCGAAGAAATGAGGGCCTTTTTGCCCCCCTAAACGTGCCCCAAAAGTCACCAAATTTTGCACGTAAGCCAGGCCTGGCGAAAAATTTGATATTTAATGGTTTGCATTAATGGGCGTGGCCTAAAGGCTCAACAGCGCCCCCTAGAAAACTTCGTGCCTCAAGCCCCACAATACGGTTTGACGTACATGCACGAAAATCGGTACACACCTGTATCATGTCGCAACTTAAAGAAAAGTCTCTTGGAGCCATGGCCGAAACCGAACAGGAAGTCGGCCATTTTGAATGAATTGTGTCATTTTGGCACAATTTATACCATTTCTTCGCCCGAACCGTAACGTGCACCCAGGTGTGTTATACATCAAAATGTGCGTCTCGATCCTGCGACGATGGGCATTACTTTTTTCAGTCAAAAGCATTACCGTGGCGACGATATATGCCAAAAAGCGCGCCCCCCCCCCTTCTTCTGATTGGTCGATATTTGATAGTTCCTATTTTCTGCCATAACTTTTGATTGGTTTGATATAGAGAGTCGTGGCTTGTGTCATCGGACATGGTTTTGAGTCCTTGACTTTTATTGGTGAAAATTGCACGTGGGAGGGCCCGTTCATCGCTGCTTGCAGCTTTAATTTTTATTGAAGTTGTTGGTAATTGCATAAAATGCAGCACGTACAGATTCAGACGGAAGAACAGAGGTGAAAGAGCGTTTACAGTGCTGCTAGTACTGCTAACACCCTCCATCATTTTAAAACTCTCTTGAAAATATACTGTTTTTCTGACTGAGTGTATGTATTTATTTATTTTATTCCTTTTCTTTTAATTATTACTGAGACTTTTTGATTGCATTAGTTCTGATCTTTCTTACCTTTTATATCTTATGGAAATAGTTTTCTTATCTGTACAATTGTGCAGCACTTTGGTCAGCTTTTGCTGTTTTGAAATGTGCTGTATGAATAAACGGTGACTTGACCCCTGGTACCCTGCAGCGTGTAGAGGCCGGTGTCGAAATCGCAGGTTTTACATTACAGATCGCTTTTTTTTTTGTTTTAATTGTTTCTTTATTTGGAAAGGACAAGTAGATAAAACGGTACAGCAATATTCAAGTAAATGAAAATGAATGTCCTTCCAGTTTTGTTTGTTTAAGTTACTAGACATCAAGGTATATTGGTCCAAGAGTAGTATTGTCATAGTTCACGGGTTTGTCCCCCTTTTGAGTTTTATAGAGCCCAGTTTCACAGACAACTAAAGTTTCACAGCACTTGTGGAGGGAAAACAATAATAGGTCCACATCCTCCTCCTTAGGCCCGCATCAGAAAGACGTTTTGAAAAAGCAGAGCCGGCTAGGGCTCCACATTCACTTGGATAAGACTCTGATACAATACAACTTAGTTAGCATTTGAACCTTATAAACAGTACATGAACCATGAACAGAAATCAGGGGTCACCTGCCGTTGCTGTTGTGGAATTAATCATAAAACCCAGTCAAAGATTAAATCAGCGAGTTACAACATAATAGTACCGGTGAAATCAAATAAAATCTGCTCTCATGGGGGTGATACTGTAATTGTACCGTTATTCCAAATTTTGTAAAATATGTCCCATTGTGTTTTTAGTCGAAAGGTCAGCTTTTCCATCCTAAAAATCTCTAAGGTAATACCAATCCAGTCATCTAGAATACAGATCACTTTTAAAACTGATTACAGTCGGACTGAAGTCGGAATGACTAGGGTCTAAGAAATCCAACAAAAACCGGCACCGGGCCGGCCACGGAGGGGCTCTCCATTAGCCGGCGGCAGATCCGGCGTGTTGGTTGTCATCGGAAACAAAGACATGACACGGCCAGGGATTCTCCCTGGTAAACGGCTTCAACCAAGCATTCGTGTTTTCATCTGCTGCAGCCAAGAAGAGTAAACAGAGTGTGAGAAAGAGGTACAACTGCTAAACAGAAAAACAAGCCGACTCCCCTGCCCCCCCCCCCCCCCCAGAAAGCCCAAATGCTCCAACTCTTTTTTCTGCCCATTGCAAAAAAGGGAGCGAAGTGAATGAGTCACCCACCTCCTACCCCCCCATCTCTTTATTGAGGCTGCTGCACCCTTTGACCTTTACGCTTGAGGAATGTGTGTGGACCAGCAATCGTGAGGGCCGGCGATACGGGGTAGTAAAAGTGTGAAGGCAGGCAGGCAGGCAGGAGAGGCTGGTGAGGTGGGGGGGGTGGATTTGGGAGATGGAGGGAGAACAGAGGAGGGGAGAAGTTGCTTTTTCTCCAAACTACAAAAGCTGTCAGGGGGAACAATAAGCAGAATGGTGTGTGTTCAGGGAGGCACTGAGCCGTGTTAGTGTGTGAACCGGTGGGGGGGGCAGTAGATAGAGACGAAGGGAAAAAAATAAGGGAAAGACAAACGATGGAGACTGAATTCAGATGAGACTACTAAGGAGTAGAAATACGGACGATGAGAGGAAGATATCCAGAAGATTGGCTGAGAGGTGTCGGAGGGCGATGGGAGCCGGGAAGAGACGGCCGAAGGAGAGGAGGAGGAGGAGGATATTTGTTTTGTCTACCAGCTCTCTCAAATACTGAATTTCCGTTGCCAGAGGAAACAGAACACACGGCCCAGTATCAGGGCATGTGTGTGAGTGTGTGTGTGTGGCCAGTATACCGAGAGGGGGGGGGCCTGCTCCTCACTGTACCAATAACGCCGACATGGTTGGCGCTATACATTCACCAAGGCCTCATTAAGTTTATCTGTGCGAGTGTGTCACCGTGAATGCGTGCCCTGCATTCAAACCGCTCACATTTCAGACTCTAGACCGTGCAGCTGGCTGCAGACAAAGGTGTGTGTCCTGCTTTGTTTCAAAGAGGCGGGTGCATGTACGCGTGTGAGCGCCTGCAGTGGGGGGGTGGGGGTGGGCTGCTCGGACGTCTGGTGTGTGTGTCGAGCAGTGTGGTTCAATGATAGAGTTTTGCTTTGAAAGCTAAAAATTTTTTCGGGGGGGGGTTAGGCCCACACCACCAGACACATTATTGATTTTCTAACCGTTGTGTGAGGAGTGGTAAGTGGATGGTAATAGCACGAGGAGAGTGTTGTGAAGTGGTGCAGGTTAAGAAGTTTGGCTGCTGGATGGAGTTTTTATCTCTGGGATTGGAGGGGGTGGGGGGGGCGTTGATGGGTCGAGATTGGAGGGGGGGGGGGGGCTGTTAATTGCGAAGACAGCTGCGAAAAACCACAACAACAGTAAAACCACTAAAATAAAACAGATAAATGCTCCGGTGCTGAAACACATTAATAGGATACCCTGGTTTCTGAAGCACTTATGAGTAGTTAATGTCTTACCTGCAGCGGACGGCAGTCACACGGCTCTACAAAAGGATTTATGATGGCCAAGTCAAAATAACAATCGCTCAGTAGGAGGGGACTAAAAGAGAACATTTTTCACCAACCTTTGCAGCAGTGGAGTGGGAGACCCGGATGAAGGTTCGTGGGTGGAGATGGCCGATGTTTCCGATGGCTGACCACAAGCGAGCATTAGCTGGCCCTCTCAGCGGCTTAGTTAACGTTTTTAAACTTCTGTGCTGTGTACAGAGCTGGGTAGAGTAGCCAAAAATTGTACTCAAGTAAAAGTACTGTTAATTCAGAATAATATGATTCAAGTAGAAGTAAAAAGTAGTCATCCAAATAATTAATTGAGTAAAAGTAAAAAAGTACTTGGTGAAAAAACTACTCAAGTACTGAGTAACTGTTGAGTAACGTCTGATTAATTTTTTAACACAACCATTCAAACAGTAAAAAAAGTACTAAATAATCATCTTCAGGCAAATTAAATCAATAAAATATTAATAAAAAATAGCTTAAATTAAAATAATCTTAAAGTAAATTCAAGTACTTTAATAAATAATAAAAATAAAATAACAGAATAAATAAAAAAAATTGAAGACACTGCATACTGTTGCTGGTGTTTCCCACTGTTTTTAAAGTGAACATGCTTTTAATGTGAGGCCAGATGTGTTCCTTTTCTTCTGCGTCTGCCGGGTCTGCATTGCTGATGAGTGCCATTTTCGATTAATTTTATCTGTAGACAATCCTGTCCATGGATGTATTATAAAAAAAAATGAAAAAAAATTCCTACAGATACAATAGAGCCTTCGCACTGTCAGTGCTCGGGCCCTAATGAAATAACAATAAATATCAGACACTCGCACATATCCCGGTTGGTTGTCAATAAACAGAGGTAGGTTAGTCAAGAGGACTGATGGTACTTTGCTTTTGCCATCAGTCTGATTTTAGCATGGAAGAACCTGTTGTTAAAGCGTGTTTTTCGTGTGATGATACTGTCCGTTCTGCTTTGTCTAAGGCTGTATGTAGAGTGTTTATGTTTGAGGAAGTTGTGTGCTGGGTGATGTTTGTCTTTAACAACATTCCAAGTAGTTTCTCACACATGGAAGCATATATTTAGGGCTTTACACTTATTTTGATAGTATTTGCAGTAAAGTTATCTGGGAAATACAAATAAAAATGAAGAAAGAAAAGAGGGGTATTTGCTCAAAGGCTCCCCCTATTGGTGTGGAGGTTATGACACTTTTACCATTTAACAAAATGTACTATTTTTTGCTCTTGTTTCTATTTAATCATTACATCCATGACTCTCTTACAGTTTTTGATGTTAGATTTGTCAGGTAGGGTTGTGGTTGAAGTGTGACATATTAGGGGTCATTTATTCTTCAACTGGAAGTATCAGGATACTCAACTAACAAAGTATAAATGTTACATCATCAATGAAAGGCCACGAGCCAGCATTAGCTGGTCCAGGCTCGGGACCAGAAATCTGCAGTCTGTGCTGTCTTTATTTCCATTACGACTGGACTGACTCCAAAGACCACATCTCAAAATCATAGCATGCATCATGAATCTGACTTTAACTTTTTTGATTCACGGTATCCAGTCGGGAGGGTAACTGTAGCTTTTTGCTTAAATCTGATTTATTTAGCCAGTTTAACTGCAGAGAACCTGAACTCGTGCTGGCACACACATATCCAGTGAACCAAGGTGAGGCATAATGTCCCGGGTCATACTGCACATGAACACACACCGGCCAGGCAACGGGAAGCACATGCATTATTAGACACACCATATTATGCACTGGCATGCACATCCCTCCACGGGGTTCTTAGGCCTATTTAAGATCTGGAAACACATGGAATTACAGTGAGCACACAAAAACACTTAAGCAAGAATTCACACACTCGTGAATAAAGAGAATTAAAGGAATATTACAATATTACGCTAGAGATACATTATGCAAAAACATGAACACATTAGAAGGTCACTTGAGTGCTGTATATGCACATGCACGAGTGCACACACTAAAGACGTGGTGTTAATGCGTGGACACTGATACGCTTCCATATGCACACTCATACAAGGTACATAACGTTTTACATATTCAGAAAGTATCGCGTGGTGCATTCACACAAAGTGTCAGGCCTGGAAAATCTGAAAATTGTAGATAAGAGTGTTCAGTGTTCACCAACATTATCCAGCGAGAACCAGTCAAAACCATGATGTCAACCATTGGTTTGTGGAGAGGACGGGACTTCAGAACTTAGTTGTTATTGATTATAAAGGGATAGGTTTATGGGAGTGGTAATGAGTGTACATTGGATAATTTAATCAAAGTGATGCAGAATAATTCATGATTTCAGATATTATTACTTCAACTACAGACATCCAAACTTGTACCGGGTTATAGGAATGTTTATTTGTGCTTCCTGTGGGGATTTATTTGCTCTTAAAGCCTTCAATGGTCTTTCAAGATAATACAGTTTTTGGCTGCTGTAGACTTCCTTTTGAAATGTGTATTTCTTCATCTTCTCCAATGATACAGAATAACTTATTGAGAGAAAACAATATCCAGGGTGCGTACACCCTCCTTTACAGTAACACATCCTGGCTTGTACTGTCTGTTATTGACACAGCAGTCCTTCATCCTTTACTATTACCTCTCCGTCTGGGGTCTATATCTGCTCTTATTGTCTGAAACCATATACAGAGAAGTAGATCCAGAATATTGTATGTTCCTTTTTTTGTGAAACCTTACATTTGCTAGATTTCTACTATGTCCTTGTCTGCTCGCCAATGTTGTCCATTTTATTTGCCAGGGATCTGATATTCCCCACGATGATCCAAAAATTCCCCAAAGAGCTGGATCAGTCATTTTTTGCAGCCTTTTGTTACCCCTGTTCCAACTTTTTAAAGATGTCTTGCTGCCATCAAATTCAAAATGAGCTAATACTTTCCATAAAATGGTAAAATGTCTCAGCTTCAACATCAAATACATTTTTTATGTTCTACTGGGAATGAAATACGGGTTTATGAGATTTGTAAATCATTGCATTCTGCTTTTATTTTGTTTTATTTTATTGTACAGAGCATCCCAACTCTTTTGGACTTCGGGTTGCATTTAAAGAGCAAGAATTGGTTGTTTTATAAATGCTCCAACCTGTAGGCTCTGATTTTATAGATTCTAGAATAAAGTTATGTTCATCATGCCCCATATCCCTTCGTATACCTAGTTAGTAAGAGAGTGATTAGATTGGAGCTGAGAAGCCAAAACTCAGGTATTTTTTCATCATTAGTCTTCTTTTGTCTCATTGTGTGAATTGATTGACCGAAATGGTTCAAACATCCTTCTCATTCTTTGGTCCTGACATCCTTGATGCAGTTTCTTCAACAGAGCTTAATGTGAGGTCTTATTATGGATATGAGAACTTTCCTGTTCTCAGACGTTGAAAAGTGCCAGAATTACCTCCAGAAATCTCCCACCAGTCACATCTACGGCAAATTTAGAGTTTGAAATAAAGCTTATTTGCTTGTTTTCTTCTCTGTGGCAGATAACTGGAACACTGAGAAAACAGCGACAATAAGTTCAACCCTTTTACCAAAAGGTAACAGTCAGAGATAAGGATTGTCAGACTGATACAGAGGAACTTTAAGTTTCTTTCTTTCATCTGGCAATATTAAGTAAGAATGATCAATAAACAATCGTATGGCAGTGAGTTTTTACTCCAGTGAGACAGTTTTTCACCTTCAAAACCACAGTTTCTGTGTAATTTTAGGTTTCATGAGACGTTTGAGTATATTTTAGCACATCAATTACCTGGTTAACGACAAAATCATGATGATTTGATATGAAATAGCTTTTCAAGACCCTTATTGCCATAATACTGAGCTGTTTCTGAATGAAAGAAACGTGTTTCTCTAAAAAAACTGTTAAAACCAGCAATTTTGGGAAAAAAATGCCAAAGCTCAAATCATCTTCTCAACGAGGCCTCTGACCGTAATTGCAATTTCCTTTTCTCTTTTTTTTTTTGCTTCAGTAAAACAGAATCCATGCCAACCCATATTTCCACATCTTTCTATTTTCCGTATTAAACAAGTTCTGCATGATTTTATCATTCACACAAACCAAGGTAAAGTGGGTCCTCAGACTCCGAGTGACAAAAAAAGCCAACCCCCAGCTATTTAAGCTTCGGAGTGAATGTGAAACCTGAAAGCCTTCAATTCTACGAAAGATGACACGTCTGTTTTTCAAGTGTGACCGACAGAGCAGATGAGCTGTTTTTTAATCAGTCTCATTCCATGTTATGTTAACAGATGTGAGGCACGAATAAAAACTGTCTTTCTTTTTTCTTTTAATGCTTGTGGTTCATTTTCCTGTGATGTTTTCACATTTACCAGCAGTGTGTTTGGTTCTGAGGACCTCCAGCATGTAGGCGACCTGCCCTCTGCCTGAACAGCGAGAACACTGAAACGTGTCACTCTTGCAACACCTCCTCCTCACGAGCCTGAGGGCGTGCAGCAGCTTATAGTATTACAAGGGAGGCATCAGTTACTCTGCAATGTTGTCTTTTTCATCTGTCGTGGGAATGACGGGCAGGTAAACAAAAACACTGCCTGCTCTACCTTGGGCTGTTGCGTATTTGAGTTGGAAGAGGTTGACCGGATCAGGCCACTCTTCTTCAACAGAACACAAGCGTATTCAAATAAATAGGAGGTTTTCAGTCTGCACCCGGACCGACGGCGCTCCCAAAAGTACCTTCCAGAGGGATTAAACAAGCTCTGAGTAGGGGGGTCGGTTTCACAAAGCGAGTTATGTAGAAACTCTGAGTACGTTGAACCTGAATTCAGGGAAACTGTGTATTCTGTTTCACAAAGCGAGGTTCTTAACCCTGAGTAAGAGGGTTCAGCTGAGCCGGTGTCAGTAACAGCCGTAACCGACTGTGAACTAAACCTGGCCAAGAGCAGGTTTACTTTAACACACCCCGAGTTACTTTCTGTCTGATGATGATCTTATCCTCCGTAAATCACAAATATCCACCACAGTATGTTCCATAGTTTACACAAAATCCTGCGGGTTATTAAATGTATAAGCTGTTATTTGTACTGAACCTGAAACTGAATGAGCCAAACTGTGAGTCACGATGTGAGTCATTGTTTGAGTTACCTGTCTGAAATATGTCTTGTACTTTCTCTTCAGCTGTGTCAGAGTTGTTGCTTTTTTGCACCTACACGACTGTGAATACTGAGAGCAAAACATCTGCACTCATTGTCATTCATGCAATATCATAAACATCCATTTAATTTTTTAATACGCCTACGCATTTACTGGCCCTGCAATTTTGCCTCACATCGACTCCCTTTCCTTCATCGCAGCAGCTGTGGGTTTTGTCTGAATATGTGCTTGTATTCATTATATGATTTCACCAATATGTCCAGATCTAATGAGCTAAATTAGGAGGATCACTTCTACTTCCTATGCATTGCCATGGAGAATCGAATCATTGGAGCTCCATTGATGATGGCTTTTTATAGTCGCTGTACCCGGAGTTGACTGAGCCAAGTCTAAACACGTGTTTTGAAACCAAAAACTCAGAGAGATGGCTGTGGCAAGCCATCTGAACCTAAAGGCAAGTTAAAACTAACAAGCGAGCTAAAGATGCAGCAAAAAAAAGCTAAGAAAACCACTTGATTTTCAAACCACAGTGGTCAGAGAACCAGAGACCAGCTTTACAGGCTGCATTTCAAACGCTGTGTGTCTCAGTTGGGGGCAGAAGCTCCTCAGAGACTACTTGGTAATGTCCTTAGCAGCCTGGAGGAGCCTCCACCAGCTGAAACCAGGCTATCGTCTGGCTCCTTCCTTCAAACTTAATACATAACTCCTAAAACATCACAAACGCCAGCATCGACAGACTGAGGCAACCACGGCACATGTCCCACGGGAACAACCAGGGAGAAACTTTATTTCTTTGTTCACGAGTTATTCCCACTGAGCACAATTTCCCCGAGGGAACCTCCCAAAGGGATCAATAAAGTTGTCTGAATCTGAATAAAGCAGCCAATGACCAAAGATGGTAGGGAATTGCCACACGCACACGCACACGCACACGCACACGCACACGCACACACACACACACACATTTAAAAACAATTAGCCATGTTCAGATTGTGGGACACCCACGGTAATGTTTTGTGAAAGAACAAACTGAAGTGGGGACATTGCGCCTTCCTGGGATCACTGTGAATGCGGAGTGGAGGTGGAATGGATTGGGGATCACAGTTGCATCTTTGTGACACTCTTTTTCTAAATCAAGCTATTGGCAACAATCTAGCTAAGGATTAAAGTGGAGGTTCAGAGAAATCCAAGTATTCATGCACGAGAAGACAATCGATTACTGAGTGAGGTGCGTTTGACTCCGCGTCGCTAGGTGGTGCCACACACACTTTTGCGTTGGCGTTCTTCCGGCATAATTAGTAAAACAAGCGCGAAGGAGGAAAAGAAAATGTGAAAAAATGGACGCTTACGATGTAGCAGCTCTGTAAATTTCGTACATACTAAGCTGATAATGTTGCAGGTAAGATTCAGCAGAGCTCTTCAGAAGAGGGAGTCCCGGGACAGCCAGTAGCTCGGCTAAGTGTGGGTTGGTATACATGCTGGAATATCTCGGATTAAGACGCATTATCTGGCACTAAAAGCTGCATCTCAAGAGCTTCAGTTCGGCCCGGCTAAGGTGTAAACATGGCTTTTCGACTTCGATATCGGTCGGATTAAGACAACAATTAGACTTTCTGTTAGTGCACGTAAAGGAGTGGAAAAACACAGGTCACCGGTGAAAACAGTGAGTCATCATACATTATAATCCGATGAAGAGGGAACTGAAGAGGGAACTGCTCTAGTCTCTGTTTTGACAAAGCTCGCATAGGCGGCAGCTCTCCTGGACACATGCATGTTTGTCTTCTGGGCTGAGCTTCTGGAACGCCTCAACCCTATTTGAGCTGAGATATGACAACATTTTCCCACCTCCAGTTTGTTTACCATAGGCTTTCGGAGCATGGCACAATGCTAGTGTCTGTACTGCTGCATTGAGACCTTGTGATTAACTTACTTTCAAATGTAGCTTTCAGGAAGACAAAATGGCTGCCGCACAGAAGTACCTAATGAGTGTTTCTAAACGCTCCGTCTTCATCTGCAACATCGCACTCTGAATTTATCCTGCGCGGAGAGTATTTTAAGTATTATAAATTGTAAACGAGTGTTCTTGGAGGACTTCTTTTAGCAATCCAGCCGCCAGCATGGCGTCTCGTCTAAGCACAAAGAGGAGTAACATATTTGAGAACTGTGAAATCCTCCGCTGCTTCTGTCCTTGTCTGCTGACATGCTCTATTTATGTGTCTGTTTGTTTACCTCGCGCTCCGATCCCCTTTAGCTATCTCCACAGTACCGAAAGGAGGCCTTTTCTACCTGATGCTTCAACAGCATCTCCTTCCAGGCCCAACTCTGCTCCTCCAACAACCCCCCTCACCCCAACAACAACAACCCCCCCAACACACAACAGCTGCCAATGTGCTTTGCAGGAAAAATGATGCGTGTCCAAAGAGCTGATCTTCCCCTTTTTCTTTCTCCTGATCTTTTACCACTCAGCCTTCTTTCTTTGTTGACCTGCTTTCCCATTCTGAGTCTCTCTGCAGTCAAAGTGTTCAACCCATTACACTCAGGCAGGCCAGGGACGGTGATGATGGGAGACTTCCTGTCTGCCAGCCATGTACATATAGGTCCTGTATTGGCTTTATCGCTTTATCGCTTCACCTGACAGATACACTTTCAGCACAGCGGTGCATAAAAGCAATCCTTGGATGAAAGTGATGACATTTACATTTTGCAGATAATTCCAGCAACAATTGACCGGAGATATATATATATATATATATATATATATATATATATATATATATATATATATATATATATATATATATACGGTCAATTGTTGTATGTATATATATGCTTTAGAGCAGGGGACTCTTTCAAACTGGCTTTGTGCTGATGGTCTTATTTAGACCTGGCATCAACATCCATCCTGAGTGATCCGAGTGGACAGCCCTAAGTGCATCTGTTTACACCTGGTATTAACATACGTCTTCACATGCATCTGGAAGGACAGCTTGTGATCGAATGTCACTGCCCCGCTCTATCTGCAAATAAGGAAGTAGATGGTTTCTGTATGCAAAGACGAAACATATGACCTGTTTATTTACATATGGCTGTTGTTTTACATGCAGGAAGCAGCAAAAACTGTGCCTTTATGCCAGGAAAAAGATGAAGAACTTTTTTTTTCCAACTTTAACTAACAGATTTACATAGAGAGCTAAGATTGCAATGATGAAACATCCAAAAACATGGAAGAAAACACAAGACTTAAAATCGAAACAGAAATAAAAAAAGAACTAAAGTGAGCAAAATAAAACTACAAAGATGAGCCTAAGTACCTGAAAAGAGATCTCCAACTGTCAACAGAGGAGTGCGAGTGACGTGTATGATGCAAGCATTTCAGAAAAGTTGCGGAGAGGCAGTAACAACACAGCCACGTAAACAGCGACTTCAAATCTTTACACTCGTACCTGTTTTTTTAAAAATTATCGTTTCCAATCCCCCAAAAACACCGGCTGCATAAGAATGATACGCTGGTTTTATAAAATACTTTAGTATTTTGGCCTGAGCTTGTTTTCGTGTGGATGGGGCCTTTGTGTGCCCCGCTCTAAGGACAGATTGAATCTTGGAGACTATCCCATCATGATGTTTGCAGTGTGTAGGAATCCGATCTACTTAGATTTAAAAGATTTAGGTTTCTATATCTTGTTTTTGTCTCTTAAAAAGACTGGAAAATAAATGAGTGGTTTTGAAACTAAAGTGACAAGGTTAGGACCTTAGCACAGTACTGCATATTAGGACAAAGAAAGGAGTCCAATTAAAGAGCCAGGTGGAACTATAATCTTAGCACCACTAAACTGTACCTTTTAAAGACTGAAAGATATGTGGCTGTGTGTTTTTACTATAGTCACTAAAAAAACAACCACACAGGTGTTTAAGGAGTTTGTAAAGGGTCTTGTTTTATTTTGTCCTCTGCGGCAGTGTGATAGAGGGAATTTCATTATGCAAATCTGTGTGTCTCTGCTGATGAGCGCACCCTCGGGCTTCTGTCTCACACACAATGGCACTCACACACACTCACACACACACACAAACACTTCATCACACAAGCCCACGCATATAAATACTCTCATCCATCCATCGGGCCCGGGTTCTTCTGCACCCACACACACACACTCACACACACACTCACAGACGCTCATGAAAACACGCGTGACCGTGTCTGTGTGGCACGGTCACGCATATCATGTCTGAGACTAGAGGCCCTAAAGGGAAGTGTGTGTGTGTGTGTGTGTGTGTGTGTGTGTGTGTGTGTGTGTGTGTGTGTGTGTGTGTGTGTGTGTGTGTGTGTGTGTGTGTGTGTGTGTGTGTGTGTGTGTGTGTGTGTGTGTGTGTGTGTGTGTGTGTGTGTGTGTGTGTGTGTGTGTGTGACAAGTCCAAGCAGAGACCGCTTAAGGTTACAAACCATTTCCCCCTGTTTCCTTGTACATGATTGTACTAGATACACTCTTCCACACACACACACACACACACACACACCCACACATTCTTTCACACTTGCTTCTGCAAATACAGAGAAACGCATGTAAATATCCTTAAAATACACACACACACACATTCACTTAAAACAAATAGATGTTGTACATATACACCGAAGATGCAAATACTTGTTTGAGCACATAGAGGGAAAAAAACCCCTCAAAGATGTGTGTTTATGCAAAAGGTCAAATTACACACACACACACACACACACACACACACACACACACACACACACACACACACACACACACACACACACACACACACACAAAAGGAGATCCCTGCCCCATGTGGACGTGACCCACTGACCCTGCTGTCACACACAGTGCCCATCTGCCACAGGGAGGCACAGAGGGAAGGCATGGGGGGGGTATTGTCTAAGGGAGGGGGAGAAGCTGGACTTTTTTTGGGGGGGGGGCTTCAGTGTTGGGTGGGGGTTGGGACACACCAGCAACTTCAGACAACAGCAAAAGAAATAATGCCTCTTCACGGTGAGTTTTGAAGTCACATTTGCACAGATGTGCAGCCGTTGGAGAACTTTTTATACCCCATCTGTCTTCTTCTCCTTTTACGTTCCCCTTTTCTTACACTTGCCGCACACGGACACACTCCTCTTACGAGTAAAGTGCATTCTGTTAGCTGGGGGCAGTTAAATCCACAACATCCTTGTCCGTTGACTCCTTGAAACTGCAGCAATCTGAGGCTTCCTTTGGTAAATAGGAGAATAGTCAGGGAGGGAGAGCAACTACTGTTCTGAATGTAGAACAGATGAGGAGCAGAGGGGGTGGGGGGGTAGAGGGGAAGAGAAAGTTGCCTTTACTGAAAAAACTCTGCACCTCCAATTAAGACGTTTGTTTTTTGCTTCCTCTCTGGTCTATTTTAGTTTCATTAATGGTGTGAAATCAGCTTAATTCTACAAGGTTATGAAAGAGCAAAGAGAAACAAAAAAAAGTCAGTTCTAGTAAAAAAGGACATAGTATTTAATTTAAAACGTTGCTTGTTTTCCTTATTCTGGAGACTTGAAGGTTGTTGGTAATGTGGAAGCTTGTAAATATTGATTTGAAAAAGAAAAACGAAAAAGAGAGTAAAATCCCTCAAAAGGAAACATCAACATAGCATTGAGTTGTGCAAATCTGCTTATTGTTACACAGATGTACGATCATATATTTATTGCTTTTCTTTTATGAATATTTTTATATTCTGATTTGATATCATATATTGGCATCCACTGCCAATATGATGGTTGCTCCTGTCTGACCGCAGCTGCCTGAAAAGCAGCCAGTAAAATCTGCAATAAACTTTTATTTTCTGAGCATGCAATGTTTCACTATTTTATAGCCCAGTTATCATGTTTTATAGATTCATTTTTTTTCTTTTTTGTTTAAATGCCAGTTATGACTACATAGGATATTGAGCGGTGACATTTGTGGCCTCAAAATATCAGCAGCGTCTTCTGAGATGCTTGCATAGTCAGCGAGAGTTTATGGATGACGGGACAGACGGTGAAAATGAAAAAAGATGAGTGGGAATGGAAAAGAAAAGAGGGGAGGGTAAGTGGCAAAAGAAAATGCACTCAGGCCATCTTCTTGGAAGAAAGAGGGAGGAGGGAAGCAGGTTGTGGAAGAGTAAGCAGAGGGTGCGAAGGATATCCAGAGGGGACCAACTGTAGTGGTGTCAGACGGGGGGGGGGGTTGGAGTGGGGGGGTGCTGATGCTGCCAGCACACATCCTGCCAACACACCAGGAGCCAGACATACACACACACACATGCACACACACCCTCAGGCCTGGCCTAAAGTGGGTGCACAACCCTGCCAACTGTACCTTCGCCCCCCCCTCTCCACACAACCCCTGAAGACCCAATCTGGATCGGGTCTGCAGCGACAGCTCCAGTGCCAAGCTCGCCCGGCTGCCGGCACCGCTATTCTCTTTATTTCAATGAGTCAGGGACGCGGCTCGACTGAGCCCTCGCCACGGCGACTGATAGCACATCACAGATATGCTCGGAAGAGGCTGAGATACATCGCGAGGCTGCGAATTGTTTGAGAATATTAGCATTCTTCTGAAACACGGGGCGAAATCAATCTGGGTGTTGTATACTGCTTGGAGGACTCGGCTGTTTTTCATGAGAAACCATAAGCGCTTTGTGTGCACAACGTACCAGCAATTTATTTACTCTCAAGGCTGAAATGATGGTTAGAATCTGGGTACCTTTCTCTTCTGCTCACAGCCTTTGCTGCATGCCGTCTTTTATTCACCCCATTTTGTATCCTGTGTGCGCTATCTTTTGAGAAATGCTTGAAAACTCTTTGTTGAAAATCCCATAATTCAGTGGTAAACCTCTTTCCAGCCCCACACCCGCCTCTAAATAACTCTCACCCCTACCCCCTCTTAATGTCCTAATCATGTTTATGCTAATTCCATTTGTATCATGTGTACATAATTGATGATGCTATCATGTGTGAGACAGACGAATATTATACTTGTGCATATTTCTGTGGCGTAAAACCGAGCGGGTTGATAAGGATTATATAAACAGTTGCAGATGCAATACACTGTAGTTTCTCTATACTTCAGAAAGGCTCAGCATCTGAACATGATTATGCAAGGGATGTGCTGTAAAATGGGGTTATTCATATTTATAGACTTGAATCAGAAAAGAAAATCATGGTGGAATAAATTACAATAAAAATTTCCACCAGTTAAGTTTAAACTTTTCTCAAAATTATAAAATGGTGATCTGAGAAAGCAATGTAGAGTGTTTGGGAAAGTACCTGCCATGCTTTGCATACTTTGTTGTTGTGGTTTTGGGGTTCTGATATTTTCTTAGTTCCCCTGTTTAAGTCTTGTTTTCTTGTATCCCCTTTTGCTTTCTGCTGTTTTATTTCAACTCCTTTCTTTTTCTTGCTGCTTTAGTTTAAAGTCTGATTACTTTGGTTCCATCCTACTGATTGTTTGCACCTGTCTCTCCACACGCCTGGTAAGTATACTATATTACATTGTCTTTTCTTTCCTCATCCCTTCGCCAGTCTGTATGCTGCCTTGTCGTGTTTATGTCTTGTACGTCCTGGTGTGGCGCTCTTTGTCCCTGAGGTAGTTTGTTTTTGTTTGTCTTTTTGGAAAACCTGCAGTGCAGCAATTTATGTTCAAATAAACTAACTTTTTTCTGCTTTTCCTGCGTGAGTTTCTTGCCGTTGGGTCCATCACAACTCCACCATGACACCTCACCATGCAGCTGTGATTTTAGGACAAAACAGAATATCATGAACAATATCTGACACAATCCCATGATGCACTTCTCCTCACTCTGTTCTCTTCCAGTCCAACTCTATTAATGACATCATTGTTGTTTTTATTAGCCTGTCTTTCTTCTTCCCAGCAGGTGTTTCTGATCTGTTTTTATTTCCTGTCCTCTCAACCCCCAGCCAGTCGAGGCAGATGAGGTTCCTTCCTGTCTGGTTTCTTCCCGTTAAAGGGGAGTTTTTCTTTTCCACAGTCGCCTGGTGCTTGCTCAGGATGAGGGATTGTATTGAAGATGCAATCCGTTCTTTAGTGAAACAAGGAGGTGTTGAAGTGCCTTCAGATGACATTTGTCATGATTAAGTGTTTATATATAAATAAAGCTGGATTTAATTGAATTAACAGCGTTCACTTTATCTAGCTGTACAGGACGGTGAAACCCCTGCTCATTTTGACTAGCTGCAATGAATGATCACTCCATAGACCTTTCAGAGGTAATTATATTAAGTTAGAAACAGTTAGCAAGATGGCATAAGGTTACCAGATGTGTTTTGTTTATGAAAGTGGGATTGGTTGTGAAGATGTGTTTTGGAGAAGTGGCTGTGAAAATTTGACTGGATTGTAGTTCTGGGCCATTTCAACATACTTGCACCCTGGACCATAAGCAGGGTTTGTTTAGCAGAGTTCCTGTGTGAACAGGACACGGTAGGATCCGCTGACTTGGCAAATTTCAACTTCATACCAACTGGTACCTGCTGAACCACTTTCGCTGTTTGCCAACCACCAATATGTTAAAATAAACTCCAAATAGACTCCAACGCTGGATTAGCACTCAGTAAAGGCCTTGGCACAACTTGTCTATATATTGTACCTGTGAGACTGACTGACAATGTCTTTGGGGTCTTCAGATGGAAACCCCCCTGTCACCAGTCTCTCATTTAGTTAGCCCCACGACACCTCCAGAAGGCTAAACGGCTATCGCTGGCATTCCAGTGTCATCCCCATAACGCCAGCTCTTCCTGCCCCTCACCAACACAACAACCTCCATTACCATCCACTAATAAAAGAAGAAGATCTATAGCCTATCCCAGCTCATTTTCAGGCAAGAGTCAGAGGTTCACCCTGGAGAGGTCTCCAGTCCATCACAGGGCCACATATATACACACAACCAAACATACTCGCACTCACACCTACGGGTAATTTAGAATCATCAATTAACCTACTATGCATGTTTTTAGACTGTGGGAGGAAGCCGGAGTAACCAGAGGGAACCCACGCAAGCACGGGGGGAACATGCAAACTCCACACAGAAAGACCCCCACCTGGCCAGGGAGTCGAACCGGGAACCTCCTTGCTGTGAAGCAACAGTGCTAACCACCAAGCCACCGTGCTGCCCAAAAAGAGGAGGATGGAAAAAGCAATTCTTTCCGGGCTGCGGTGGAGTACCTGACTCGGGTACCTGTTTTGTCCCAGTAGATTCTATATCCTCAACGTGGATTATTGAACCTTTCCACCCTGATCTTAGCTTAGATTTCATTCAATCTAAAACAATGTTTTAGATTGATTGGATACACTTCAATTGAGTTAAAAAGCTGCAAATGCAGGGAAGCTTGTGAACAGTTAACTCACAAGCTAGTGTCATACCCAAAATATGATTTAATGCAATATCCAAATACCATATATTACTGCCCAACTTTGATTTATAGTTGCCTTTTCATTTTGTGGGGGCTATGAATTGGTCTGTTTACTCCAACTAATCATGTCTGAGAAAAATTTGGCTTGCCGCAGTTCAGCTTGCTTTTGCACCCAGGTCATTAAAACTCCATTCGACAACTTGTAAGCCTCAGTTTTGTTTATCTGTCAGTAGTAATACAGTTCTCTTTCAAATGGATTTGACCAGTACAAAGACACATGTTCCTGTATGTGTGTGCAGTTCTGAGCTGTATACAGATTAGTATTTCATCACAGTCTTGCAATTACTTTTCTCATGGCCTCTCTCACCATTGTTTGTCCAAATTGTGGTCAAACTGTAGTTTTTTATTAGGGATCAGACTGAATGAAACATGACTGGTACATAGGAAGCTGTGCCTCACATACGTCGTGGTGGAAGTATTGCATTACATTGAAAATAGGCTACAATTCAGTATAACTCAAAATCAAAGCAGGTCTGCCAGAAACAAAGAGGAAAGATACGCTACACTTGTGCTGAAGCTTTTCTTGCTTTTGGCATTTAAAACAGAAAAAGAGACACACAACGCCAAGTGAAAGTATTTACTTAAATCCTTTGTTTGTTTATTAATTTTAAAAGGAAGTTCCATTGAGACCAAATTTGGCAAGAGAACCCAAGCAGCATTTGATTTCAAATGCTTTAACAACAGCTGAATCCACTGTTGGTGGCAGTAACGTGCTAAACAATCTGCCAACAAACAGAAAAGAACAACACGAGCCAAATCGGCCGCTAAACTAGTTAGCTTCAGCATGCCATGAGGATTTTATGATTTATAAAGTGGTAAGGCTTGGCATGCTTGCCACCAGTATAGACATATCATTTCCAACACTGGCATGATCGTGCCTCAGAGAGAGATTGTCCAGCTGAGCAGTCATGAGCGTAGTAGGGTCATTCTTCCAAACCGGTGCAATTTAGACATTGACATTCTCAAATTTTTTACCCAAATGTATTAATATTCTGAATACTTCACAACTTTAAGAACATATTAAAGTTGTAGAAAATCATATTTTCCCACCTCAGGTTGCAAATCGTAATCATTTTTGGTCATTATTGTGGGATGTGGGCACTATTTGGCCTCAACTCCGTTATGGACACTATGGAATTGGTCTGAACTCTATTAAAACATATTATTGTAATTAAAACATAATTTTTCTATGAATCAGATGTCCCTCACTCTAATTCAATAATTGAGAACATAAAAAATGCTGTCAATATCACACATTTGCTATTCCTCCACCTGAAATGGCATTTTTTTTAACCAAGGGCCTCTTGGACTTTGAGTTAAAGTTGTTTTAACTTCAGAATGTGAGTCAAAAAATTATATTTGTATGATCTTCTAAACATTTCAGACAACCTCCAACCATCAACAGATGATGTTTTCATAAACAATGATAAATAATTGATAAAAAATGTATACGTGTGACAGAGTTGAGCCTTGTGTGACGGAGTTGAAAATCGTAACGGAGTTGAGGAAACAAACAAAGCTTACCATACCAATCTTTTTTAAACTGTCAAATCTACCCTCAGATTTTCTATAGAGTCTGTCCAGAAAAAGTAAGTCTCTAGGCCATTCCAGCCAGAAGTTATGACGGTTTAAACACTTATGCTCAACTCCGTCACATTCAAACACGTAACGGAGTTGAGTGTGACGGAGTTGGATTTTTTCCTCAAAATGACCGCTGCTCCCCACATGGTGGGTAACAAAAGAGCACATGGCATGCATGAAATTAAGGTATAATATGTATACTTACAATGACAGATATAAATTTGAAAAACAATACCTCTCTATCTTTTTTTCATGTAACTGAGTTGAGTTGTTATGATTGACGACCACAGTATCACAGTATAGATCACTGAAATAAGTTATAAAAGAGCACACTTAAATTTTGTCTGAAGTCTGTTGTCTGAAGACTTGTATGATGCAACTTCCTGTTTGTGATTTCATATGGACTGGTCCAATTTTTGGGGAAGGGGAGGGGGGTAATGATTTGTGGGACGGAGTTGAGCGAATACTAGGGGACGGGACTAAGTACTGTGATTTTACTGAAAAATCATAAATATATTTTGAACAAAAATATTGCAAACAAAAAAGCAAAGACAGATGCACATTTTGATGTGGTCATTTATGTTCTTTATCTCCATTATATTGTCCATATCACAAGTACACTTTCATGGAAGGCTATCGGGGACATGAAAAAATAGGTGGTGTCAGCTGGAAAAAAGACACGTAATTTCTGATAGAAACTTAGTATTTATATATGTTTTATACTGTATTAAAGGGGGCATCTTTGTGTATAAGGAGAGATGCTAAACATAGATTTTGGTGAAAGATTGGATAAAATACACTTATAAACATCAGTGGGACAGGAAATGCACCGGTTTGGAAGAATGACCCAGTAGTCGCTGGCCCAAACATGCTAATAGCTAGCTCGGGTAGCTCTTTGATGAAGCAAAAGATTACCTTACTTGTCAGACACATGGTTTACCACCATTAACTGTACTGTATGAAACTGTTTGATCAATACTTTATTTCAAATGTCACTACCAAAACAACATCCACTATGAGTGCTGTCAGTGAACTCCACTGGGACCACCTATCGCTCGACCTGCTGCTTGCGTGGTTGGACCCATTAATAATAGCCCCTGGGTCAACCAAGCCTACTGTCGCAAGGTTGCAGGTCTGTGGGTTGGCTGTACGTCCCAGTGGATCTCCAGTTGTACGGGTCCTAAAATCATCCCCTGTAGCCCTTTAGCTCAGTGCGTTTACATGCAGCAAATCAATCGGGTTGCAGATCGGATCAGATAATGACATGTAGAAGATTGGATCACTTGTCTGAGTATACATGCTGTTCAGAGATCAGACTGAATCAGATTGAATAACCCACTGTAACCAGAGCATGGCTGACTCCGTGACGCTAGGTGGCGCTGTACCCAAGGTAACCATTTCAACAAAGAGCCACTTCCAGTTGACCTCCGCTTAACAACAACAAGAAAAAAGTGCATTCTCACTGCTTTCCTATTAATAATCTGTCTAAAACAGCCTTTCTAAACCTTTTTTCAGTCATGACACCTTTCAAAAGTGAATAAAATCTCACGACAGCCCAGAGTAAAATATAATTAAAAACTGCACTGCATCGCTCTGACTGTAAATGCATAAGTCCCGTTTATTTTGTATCAATAACTTGAACACGATAACTGCACCAGAGTAGAAGTCATCGTTCACTGTTGTGCTTGGTTGCCACGCTGATGGACAGAAACTATGGTGATTTTTAAAAGAAAAGACTGCCTAAAGAGACCGGTGTGAACCGGTCGTTCAAAGTGAAGCCCGATTTATGGTTCCTCGTTAAATCGACGCAGAGCCTACGCCGTAACGTACGCGGCGAAGCGCACCGTACGTGCGCGTCGCCGCATAACCTACGGCGTAATCTCTGCGTTGGTGTAACGCGGAACCATAAATCAGCCTTAAGGCTGCGAGCGGTGCGGGAGCGATGAATGACTGAGGGAGAACAGTTTCACCAGGAGTGGAAGGCAGCGCTGGGCAAGTTATGCCACAGTTTGCAGATGGACTGTTGATTCGTGGGCTAACGTGTCTGCTGGGACTATTTTGCGAGCTTTTGCAAAAGCGTGCATTTCCGAGGCGCCGCACGGCACGGAATAAGTGACTCTGACAGCGAGGAAATTGGGACTGGCACAGCTGATTTAGCGGAGCTCTTTAATGCAGAAACAGATGATGGGTTTGATTAATGTAAAAAGTGAAATAAAGTACAATCAAACAAAGTTTTGCTCACGCTCTATTTTTAAATATGCTCACTTGTGTGCTTGTGTGTGTGTTCTGCGGCGCGCGTGTGTGTAGACGGCTCCTTTTCGGTCGGTGCGCCGTGTGTGTGTTTTAAATACAGAAATGACACACAAACAGAGGGTATGCCTTTCCACATGGCGCCCGTATGGTTGCGAAAATACGGTATTTATATATGAAATGTCAGAATAGGTAATTTTTTTGACGACACCACTGAAGCAGTCAGACGACACCCCGGGGTGCTACTACTGAGCACGCGCTGTCTCCTTTCACTTCCGGGTGAATCCCCACCCCCAGGGGAAAACCCCACCCGGGGGAAATTCTCGAGCATGTGCAGACTGCAATAACAGATGTCCCCGTATACATGACGTTAACAACCCGATTGTGACTGGGTTATCTAGGTGCTCCAACCTGATTAATGAATCGGGTTAGTCAGTCCCACATAGGTCCGAACTAGATCGGGTTGAGGTGTTTACATGCAGTTTAAAAGTCTGAACGATGTCTAATCCGATCTGCAACCCGATTGAATTGCTGCATGTAAACGCACTGTGATTCTTAACCATAGGGCTGCGGCCCAAACTTGGGCCGCGAGCGCCACCTAGAGGGCCGCAAAAAAATTCTGTTTTGTACGTTTGGGCCGCGAGGGCCGCAGGACTGCATAGCAACTCCCGACCAAATGAGAAAAAGAAGACACTCAGCTAGCTGTAGCTACGTGTAATAGTAAGAGTAATGGTGTGTATTTACAGAGAAAATCCTTCATTTTGCACAGAGTACGTTTAGATCCGCCAGGATCAGGGATCGATTACTTGGGTCTGCGCTCACCAACGAACGAGCGCGGTGTGATCATTTATCCCGACGCGTCCCAGCGGCCAGGGAGGTCGGCTGCCGCTTGGTCAACGGGCTCCGTCGTTTATTGCTGAAGGATTGTAGATGCGTGGGCTGACGTGTCTGCTGGACTGGACTGTTGTTCGGGCTGTTGTAAGGCGGCGCTCCCTGTGTGTAGACAGCGCCTTTTCGGTCGGTGAACCAGTGTCTCATACGTTCAGAGACTGTGGCGTTCAAAGTGCGAAATTGAAACGCCACTGAAACAAAACACAAAGTTCTGGCAGGAGAAATTAGAGTTCAGTTCTCTCACTGAATGACAGAAATTGGGGGCATAAGATTATAAGAGGGGAAGAGAGAAACACTGCAAAACTGTTAGATTGTTAAGATGTGTTTAAATTCATTCATTATAAAAATGTGTCGAGACAATTAACAAAGAAAAGGGGAAATTCAAACTGCTGGTAGAAAAATAAAATAAGATAGCATTTGAAAAATAAAATAAAATCTATTTTATTTTTTATTGCAGTCCTTCTTTAACCTAATAAGAGAAAAAAATGTGTAATTCAAGTTACACGTTAAGTGGCAAATATTTTTGAAATGTACAGTTTAATATAACAGTCAGATGCAGATGTTGATACAACTATGAGGCTACTTAAATATATACCCACATATATATATAATATATATTATGATGTTATGGACCTTCGCTTGAGTAAAATTTCTCTAAATGGACGACGTCTTAAAGTTTTAGTTGAATACCCCTGCTATAAAGTTTTAATATTTAATGGGCCCTGGGCCACTCTGTACTGGAAAAAATTGGGCCCCGAGGTCAGAAAGGTAAAGAACCCCTGCTTTAGCTGATCCACACCAAAGAACCTTTAGAATATCTGCAGCAGGTCTTCCAATTACAAATGTGATTTTAGTGAGGAGAACTTTCACTGATACACGGTTAGCACAAGCTACCTACTGCTCAGCTAAGGATCATCCTCATATCTTTTTAACGCCAACCCTTGGCCCGTTGCAGTGGTTTGGTAGTACAATTAACAACATGCCAAAACATATCCTCTTTAAAATATAGATGAGTTCTTTATTCCCAGCTCATAAGTCATGATGGTACCGAGCGCTAATGATGACAGCTAGGCATTAGCTGTTCCCATCTTCCATCAAAAGGTCAAAGGTCCCTAATTATACATACATTTGTTTCTTCATATAATTTCTCCTGATGACAATCGTAATGAATGTATCTATGGAGACCAAAACTGTGGTTGAAACCAGGTGGTAAATATGTTATTTTCAACATCAAAGTTGCACATTTTAACAATGGGATTGATAGAGGTGGACTCTAGTGGTCGGTCAAGAAACTGCAACTTTTGTTTGCTTATACATCATTCTCCCTTGGTTAGAGGTCAAATAAGTTGTTTCTTTCTCGTCTTCCGCCGTCAGCCACTCAGTCAGCACCACTTGTTCATTAATGGCCTGCTCTCTGGCTGGCTTCGGCATGGATATAACCTCTACTGACTGACTGCTCAATAATCTATTTTGTACTTTTTATAGCAGAATAAAAGCCTTTAACCATAGAGCCAAACAGTGATGTAAAAAAAAGTTATTAATTTGACTGTATAAACACATGGAAAGATTATATAATAATCAAAAACAGATGTTGAAATTATTACCAGCAAGTCTCACACAGGGATTGAAGGCCTTACAGTCAATTAATACATTGGTGCTTGGACTGCTCTAATTGGGTGTATTTGTTATTCAACAAAAAGGTTATTGTTTAATTCTCGTTCAAGTTCAAGTTAAGATCCCAGCTTTTAATATTTGACTGATGCCTTTTGTGCTTATGGCCTCCCTCGGGTTCCTGGTGGCCAGTTCCAATCCTACAGGTGATGCTGGACTCTTCCCCTCTACAGACCTTTTTCCTCTCCGTGCACCAGAAACCTTTTTGACTGCTCAATTTGTTAACAGTAAGCTTTGCTTCATTTCACTCTGGCCTCAGTCTGATCTGGTGGTCAACAATACAGCAGCAGACCTTCCGGGGGTTCATGATTATGTTGACAATGTTGCTCCTCTGCCCTCTTAATGTGTATATATTGAGAAGTCGTAATAGCAAAACAAACAAAGCCTTAATCGATTTAACCCTGCAGCAAGCATCAGAGTTGGCATCCTACGATTTGCTAAAACAAACTCCATCCCTTTTCGCCTGTAAATCATTTCCTATTATAAACACATGTTGCAGATGAATCATTCTTTATTTCAGCTCTCGGAGAGGACATTTCAGACAAGTTCCCCCTCCTGTTTTCCATTTGGCTGTTTAATTGTCTCAGTGCTGTCAACAGACTATCAAGGTAATTAGCCATGACTGCACAACAACACAATCAGACAAGACAGGAATGAACTGCAGCCTCCGAACATGATACTCGGAGAAAGAAAGGGTGAGGACGACTTAATGCAGACGCACGTACGCACACATCCGGGCACGTATGTGCAACGGCACATGGAGTCATTACCGTACCCTAAGTACATAGATCCATGCCACACATTATATTTCCTCCACCAATCATAACCTTCCACCCACCTCTTCCTTAATCCCTCCACCTCGCACAACTCTCTCCTCCTCCCTCACACACTCACACACATGTAGTCACAAAACCAAAACCTCATTTCCTCTGTGCCTCCAGCTATAGGAGCAGTGTTAATTGCAAGAAGGTGGGGAGAGAGCATGAGTGTGCTTTTGTGTGTGTGTCACTCTGTGGGAACATGAGATTTATAGGTGTTTGTAAGTATCTGCAAATGAATGCATTTTCTAGATGTGTGAGTGTGTGAGTGCGATCGTTTCTTTTAAGCGTGTAGGCAGGCTCTCCTGTGCCAGGCCGGGCATAGCTCCAGGGTTTCCTGCACCACCTGGGCATCTGTGAGTCCCAGCGCCTGTCACTCGGTCCCAGCTGGAGCTGTGGGACTCTGTGTGGATGGAGTGTGTGTGTGTGTGTGTTTGTGTGTCATCGAAGGAGCAAGTCAGTAGCAAACACCATTGTCTTATCCGGTTTGAGCCAATGGGGCTTGTACACAAACACACACACAGTGTACATCTGGCTCCCCCCTCCGCCTCCTGGTCCCCACGCTGAGCGGGTTCTTCCTTCTGTGAAACATTAGCAGAAAAAAGACAAAAGGAATTAAGAGGGAATGAAGCAAATTTGATTAAACAGCCATCATTAAGTAGCCAATGAAGCTCTCGGTGCCCAGTCGCTTCGACCACACACACACCATTAGCTGTGGTGGATTTAAAAGCACCTCCATCAAAGGTCATCTATACCTCCATTGAGCAGAGCTAACATTAGATTAGCTTTATGGGAGTTCAGAAAGAAGGAAAACAGAGGGCAATCTGGAGGGACAAATATTATTTTGACTTTGCAGGCTGTGGTTTTCTGCTCCGTTGAAACAAATAAAGCGTATACTTCTGAGGGAGAGTTTGGACAACAAAACAATGAGAAGTTTGACAGAGGTGAGACCCTGCAGGTTTATCAGCCATCACAGCTGCACAAAAAAACATATTCATACAGTGGCATGAAATGTGTTTGAACCCCTTGGAAATAAAGTGATTTCTGCATTAATTTGTCATAAAATCCCCTTTTCCTCCCCACATTGTTGCTGCTAATCATTATGGAGTCTGTTGCTGTGCTGGTGGATGGTCCAACTCCAAATCATTCAAAAGTCCTCAGATGTGAAATAGATATATCCAATATGTTGATGGATATTCTGTCACCCAGGTCCTGGTAATTCTCAAATTACTTGAGTCAAACGTTACTAGACATCCTGGTCTCGGTTCTTGAGGATGGCTCACCTTCCATCCTGAAAACTTCGTCAATTCAAACTACCTGGTGGGGACTTTTGAGTTTTTAAGCTTTTAAAAAGCGTGTAACCCGGGTATATAAATAAATCCATGGTATAAAAGCTACATTTGGTAAAAGTATGTTGGTTATACAAAAGGTTATAAAAAATAATTAATTTTATTTAATGTTCTCATTCATTTAAATAAACAGTTTATCTAAACGTTTAAAAAACATATTTACAAACATTAAAAATGAGTAGTATGTATTTTTTTTGACAATATGGTACGTGATGTTTCCCTTTCCTACGGTCTGTGAAGGTAACGGAAGTTCCAGGTGAAGACGTGAGGAGCTAGAGTTGAGAAAAAAAAATAGTTTTGTATAATTTGTTAAGACTTCACGCCGTATTAGGTTGATGAGAGCATATTTTAGATGTTTCTCTGCTTCATCACACCTGATACAAATGACTGTGTCATTAACAGACCTGTGCGACCTGGATGAGAAGCTGATGACCCTTAATTAGAACCAGGTGTGGCGATGCTCATCTAAAACATGCAGGACTGCGGCTCTCAGGACCAGCGTCTCCCGCCCATGGTGGAAAGTACTGCTCGCGTTTCAGCTTGTGGACTCTGGTTCTGGAGGAGAGGGATAACCTGCAGGCTGCGGGAGGCCAACCAACCAACCTCGCCACTAGTTTGTGGTGAATCGTTACCGGACAGGATGACGAGGGACACGGACCGCAGAGAGTCGCTGTGGCAGCGCTGGAAACGAGAGACGAGACGTGCTGCAGCGGGGGTGGACCACACACCTGGAACCTGGAACCTGCAACTTGGAACCTGCAACCTGGAACCTGCAAACTGGAACCCGATCTGGAACCTGCAACCTGCAACCTGGAACCTGCAACCTGGAACCTTGCAAACTGGAACCTGCAACCTGGAACCTGCAAACTGGAACCCGATCTTGAACCTGCAACCTGCAACCTCGAACCTCGAACCTGCAACCTGGAACCTGGAACCTGCAACCTGGAACCTGGAACCTGCAACCTGGAACCAGGAACCTGCAACCTGGAACCAGGAACCTGGAACCCGGAACCCGCAACCTGGAACCCGCAACCCGCAACCTGGAACCCGCAACCCGCAACCTGGAACCTGGAACCACGGACCTGGAACCTGGAACCTGCAACCTGGTGGAGGAGAACCGACCACACTGGTGGGGTTAACAAGTCTGCACAAGGTAGGCTACCTTGTTTTATTATATTTTCTGCTCACTGAGTGAATGGACTAGTGATTTGCGGATCAATACTGAAAATATCTATAGGCTACTTCCAATACCAGATCTGTAGGCCCTAAAATCGAATCTCAAATGAAAATATCAATATAAAAAGCCTTTATTGAAACATGGCTATTTAGTATAAAAACATGGGAGCAGAGACCCACGCGTTTCGGCGCAAGCCTTCTTCAGGGTACTGCTCAAACAGGAATTCCTAATTATATACACCTGCCCTGCACAGGTAGGAAGTCACATGAACCATTTCCCAGGTAAACATTACATACAAGGGCCACTAGGTGGCCACGCAGGTGACAAAAGCCAGTGAATGGCCAGGTAGAGAGAAGAGAAGAAAAATAAAATAAAAAATACATGCAAGAGCCACTAGATGGCCATACAGGTGTCACAAGCCATTGGATGGCCATCCAATGGCTTGTGACACCTGTGACACCTGTATGGCCATCTAGTGGCTCTTGCATGTATTTTTTATTTTATTTTTCTTCTCTTCTCTCTACCTGGCCATTCACTGGCTTTTGTCACCTGCGTGGCCACCTAGTGGCCCTTGTATGTAATGTTTACCTGGGAAATGGTTCATGTGACTTCCTACCTGTGCAGGGCAGGTGTATATAATTAGGAATTCCTGTTTGAGCAGTACCCTGAAGAAGGCTTGCGCCGAAACGCGTGGGTCTCTGCTCCCATGTTTTTATACTAAATAGCCATGTTTCAATAAAGGCTTTTTATATTTTTCCACAAGAAGAGTGCCTTGGACTCCCTTTTTTTGATTAGATATTGTTTTTTCCCCCAAAACCAAAGAGCACCTTCAAGATTCTTTCTTAACAATTCCCTGAGCACTTCGGATTTTCTCTTCACTTGAAAATATCAATACTTTTGATACTTCAGTCATTTGTGGTAATGTATCATTAACAGGAATACGGTGGAAAGTAACTAAACTATTCAGATTTTGTCTAAATGACACGCTGCTGTTAGGAACTACTTTTTGAAATTTTATAGGTTTTTATTTTTGTTTATTTTAATGGTTTTATTATTTTACTTAGGATCTCATTTGATGTTGGCAAGGCACCTTGGGGATTGGGGGGTTCATGGAGAATGTATTATGAATGAGGCGCTACCTCAGTAGCTATACTTCTGACTTTAAAATAAATGGCTAAATAAGTGACTCTGATGTCTTAAACTATCTAAAGTACACCAATTCTTTTTACACCGGCACATTAGGTGTATTTGCACAATATATCGGTATCGCCGATACCGGCCTGAATGTTATTCAATATTGGATCGGAAAGGGAATCGGTGGTATCGAACATCACTGGAAAGGACTTGGAGTTTTTGATCACACCCTACAGAAGTATCGTTTCAGAGCTGCCATGTGGGGTGTGTTTAGATGCCGGCTTTAGGTTTCAGGACTAGTGATTAAGCTCTGAATTAATTTATGATACACTGTGAGAAGTGATCTGTGGCTGATGTGTTGTGTGGTTGATTTATATTTCTGTTGAAACGTGAGAGAAAAAAAAAGTTTCCAGTTTTCACATTTGAGTACAAAGAGTTACTTCCAAGTATACTGTCCTGTGACCCAAATAATTAGAAATATATTTAATTACAAGTCTTTAGTACGAGAGTAGACTGTAAAAGAAGCCAGAACCCACTCAACTAATTTAAGAGTAAACCAGGGCTACAGTGATTTAGGGTGAATCACTGAAGTCATATACACCCCAGTGATCCTTTAACGGTAGTCCTCTAGTTTCTCGCTTTAGCTCTGGGTTGAAATGATCAACAGATGCATGAGGCCTCAAAGCTGAATTGTTTTGTGTTTCATGTTTGAAAGAAGCGATTGAGTTGACACGTTTTTGCTGGCACAGGTTTCAGTGACAACATTACGCAAAAGGGAAGGATAAAACGTATTAAATGAGCATCCTTGGTGCTCTTTGTAGGAGATATTGCCCTAAAAATGAAACATTTTCTCAAAGTGAATTTGTTAAAAGCGTACCAAAGCTTTGGCCCTGAAAGCAATTTCAAGAGCACTGGCGAAAGGGTCAGGCGAATGCTGTGTACAAAATCACTTCAGGGCTGAAACAATACACCCAACCCTGATACAATAATACTTGTGGCCTCGGGCAGCGCGCACACACACACACACACACACACACACAAACGCACACTGCTATGTTCTCTGCCTTCTGTTGCCCCAAGGTTGAAACTGTAAACCTAATCACTAGGTACTCAGTGGATGCAACACTTTTTTTTCTTTTTTATGTGTCGGGTGGGTGGGGGGTGTTTGTGCGGATGTTTGTGTATCAGCAGACTGTCAGCACCGCCACATGCGCAGTAGATGACTGTGTTTTTATTCTAGTTTAATTTTTTTTTTTTATCTGTCTCCAATTTTTTTGTTAAGATTCGGGTAGAGCAGCATCAAAGTGAGGAGTGCTGGATGTGGGAGTTAAAATAGTCCACGAGTTTTCCTTTGGGTAAAACTTTCAGTGTTTGTCTGTACTTTCCTCATCTGTAATTATACCGTGCATGTGCGTGCTCGGCTGGAATCAAGTTCAAGCAGCAACCAGGCCAAGAATGTGTGAGGGGGGGGGGAAAAATCAAATGTTAAAAAAGAAAATCCTCCGTTATATAATAGTTATTATAAAATCATGAAAAAAGTCTTTATCAGTCAATAAGAAAGGAAAATAGTTGCTATGCACGATAGTGCAGACAATAAATAAGGCAAATGAATCTTAATGTCAAACTGTTGTCTCCAATGACAACCAAAACCAAATTCCTTCCCTGTGCTTCTTTTTATTCAAACGGAAACTGCAGCAGTTGTGGTGTTTCTGGCTCGAGAAGTAGAGCATTTGTCTTTTCTGTCAGAAAGTTGGCGGTTTGATTGCAGTCCATGTGTCAAAGTGCCCTTGGGCGAAGCACTGAACCCCCACATTGTCTCTGAAGCGTTCACTGGTGCAAGATCACGTTCAATAGGAAACGGCATCTAGATTTGATAGAAATATCTGTAGACTGAGTGCTGCATGAATGTGATGCAAGTGGATTTAGTCGGCAAAATGTTCAGATAAGTGTCGTCAAAATGCCGGCCAGTTGAATTTCTTTATTGCAACCAATTCGGTTGATTTCAGATGGTTGACTTAACTCATTTCATAGCTGTTTATTTTTTGTTATGGATTATTATGATGAAGTTAATAAGAATGCAAATGTTCAATATTCTAATAACTTGAGTAAGGTTTATTATTTGGCTACCCTACGGTTAACTTTCATATTGAAAAGAATGACAAAGTTCATAAGGTATGTCTGATGTGGGTAATGGTCTCTGCTCTAGTGTTTCGTTATGTTTCAGTGTCCTTTACCTCTGTCTTGTTTTATGTTTGGCATCTTTGCTTGACTTCCCGTTTTTGTTTTTGAAAGTGTTATTCCTCGTATGTGACACTTCCTCTGTTGGATTCGGGTTTGATTGTTCACACCAAACTGCCAGCCATTTAACTTCCACATTGACTCTCTTAAGTTTCTAACTAAGTTAGAACTAACTCTAACTAAGTTTCAGTTGCAGTTCCTCGTCTGGCCACTAGAGGCTGCAGCCTCCATCGACTCCCACGTTAAAATGTCCAACTTTAGAGCAGAAATAAACAGATTTACAGTCTGGATCAAAGACTGTTTTGGTCTCAATCGTTTGATTTTCACACCACCTCTGACGGGGGTTAATTGTTTTGGTACCACGCCAGGAGAGTTTATACCAAGCAATACATTTCTTTCTAACATGATTGCTTGGCAGTCGGCTCAGCCAATCGCTGTCTGTTATCACTTCCTCATCCGCGATCTGAATGCTACCACGCTTCCCGACCGCAACCACCGTTTGTATTAAACCAGCATCAGCTAAACGCAAGGGTCGTTTTTGATTTCCCTGTCGAGTCGGCATATTAACAATACATCCCGCTGGAAACGTTTACCGCCACCTCTGCAGATATTTCAGTGGCGTTCGGCTGAAGGAGCAAGGAGCAAAGCTAACTTTGATTGACAAGCAGTGGGCGTGTTCCTGTTGGCTTCCAAGGCAACATGGCTGTCCCCCGTACAAAAAAAAAACGGCTCCAATACCACTCTTCAGAAACCAATGGGTCACATGACCTAATGCTTTGTCCATTGTTATACGCAGTCATATGGTTTTGATTTAATAAAGAGCTTTTTCTGATACTCCTCTTCCAAGTCTTCTGACTTACTGCTGTCAGTAGACTTGCGATTGTCTTCCATGCAGTTTATAATACCCGACCCACACAGTCTACGCTCTGGTGCTCCCTCTTTTATCTGTGAGCGTGCTCGCTTGAAGGACTGTCGTCGACTGTCAGAAGCTGTTTGAGTTTGTCAGAGTGCGTACTCTGCAGAGGGATCAATTAACATGTGCTTTGTTTTTATGTGCTACATGGAGTCTGTTATGTTAGTTCTTTCTTGGTTTTGTAAAATGCTGTTTACTTGGTTTGGAAAAATGCCTGGTGACTAATGCTCAATCTTTAGTTACAAAGGACTTCAAAAAAGATCCTGTTGGAGGTTCGCATTTCTCAGAATTGTAAGTTGCCATTTAAACTGAAGACTTGGCCTGAATGACTCAAATCAAGTCACGGCAAGCGTCTGATTGGGTCAACATGTACAGTGTGCACAGGTGGAAGGAGAGATAAAAATTTCACAATGCATGTACTGCGTGTGTACATGCAAACAATAGTGTTGTCCAAATGCCTGGCAGGGCATTTTTAAGCATATATTTATCTGTAATGCAATATGTCTCCACGCCAGACTGAGCAGAGTCTCTGTGTAATAGGTTTGGGGAGTCAGCAGGGGTCCCACGAGGCTGATTAGTGGACCTTACCAAATGTCATTAGGGTATAATGAAAAAGCAGCTCTGGTAATGGTGCTTAATAAAGCGAATGGGTTGCTACATTACCGCTATGTGCAGATACGCTTGTTGGCATGTCAGCACTTCGCTGGTTTGTACACATATATCTCTGAGTGGCCCTACATCCCACATCAGAGGAAAACGGGAGTCTAAGAGGGAAAAGTCTGAGCCGGGGCTTTTTGAATAATTTAGACCAACTATATTCAGGATGTGGATGTGTATTTTCTGAATCCGCAGCTTTAATGCATCTGTGCATGTTTCAAGGTTTGTACACTTCTTCTGACGTCAAATTTAGGCATTTTAATTGCACTTTAAAAAAAATAGCATTAATTAAGGTGGTAAAGATGGTTGAGGAGTATTAGCATTAATAAAGGTGGTAAAGATGGTTGTGGAGTATTGCGTAGAGTCAATTGCCTTAAAGCTGAAAGGTCATGAGATCAATCCTCAGCCTCATCATGTGCCAAGTGTCCCTGAGCACGACACTGAACCCCGGATTACCTCCATTGTCCCAGCCAGCTCATAGTCCTGGACCCTAAGCCCGATTTAATGGAAAGGCATCGCATCTAGAAGGGCATGTGCTGTAGAAATATACAGCAAATCAATATGCAGAACATGATAATCCCCCACAGAGAGGAGTTGCTTGCTTGCTAATAAAGATGGTATTATGTTGTAAACAATCCACACCACACGACAAAGATTTCTGCCCAGATGACACGTTGAGACCGAGCTGCGAGAGAAAAGATGAAAACAAATTTCTCAGTTCTTTTGGAGCTTAAACACCCTTTTACAAAGTCTGTCAGGCTGAGCAGGTTTAGTAGCCTAGAACCACAATATAAAACCACACATTAACATATGATTATGATGATTTAGTTTGTCATGTTTCACGATCCACGAGTAGCATAATTAAACTTCACTGACAGAACAACACTCCAACGATTCATCAAGTCACGTTTCCATTACCCCAAAGATTTGCGCAAAAAGAGAACTTGTAATGGAAATGGCTCTAATCTGAAAAAATGCAGATTTGCAAAAACGTTTTTATGCTTTCACAAGGTAGCTTTCAGGTGATTAAATAAGCCAGTTGATCACAAAAGTGTAATGGAAATGTTTATTTAGCATTTCCATGTCTCCGGCAGTGCTGGATGTGACGTAACCGGTCAATCTAAAGTCATCGAAAACTAGTTTCCAGCTGTGCTTGGCCTTATTAATATGATGTAGTTGTGCTATAACACGGCTTAATCTTTATACATGACATAAGGGCTCTGCTTCTGAATAATCATTTTGAATTATCATCCTCTTTTTCTCCAACTTCTCCTATGTTGAGATTTTATTTTTCGTTGTTTTGAAGAGAAGTCTCGCAGGAGAGTTACAAGAATTAAGTTTATTCGAAAAACACAGTACAATGGAAACACTCTGCCAAACCCCTGCCCGGGATAGTCAGTGCCTCTCCCAAAAATCTCCCGGGGCCACCATTCTCACGAGTTTCTCCCGTTTTCCACCCAGACAACAATATTGCTAAACCATCCCTTTTGGGTGCAGTTTCCGGCCGGAAAATAATAAAGGTTACACCTCAAAGTCGAGCGCGCGAATCAAAGAGGAGACATGGTGATGACGAATAAAAAGAGGAAATATGCGTGCAAGTTCCAAAATAATTGGAAAAAAGAATTTGAGTTCTTCCAAGACAGCTCGAAGGGAAAGGGGTATGCTGCCTGCAAACTTATTAGATCACACTTCTCCATTGGACACGGAGGTCAAACGGATATAACAAAGGGTCAGAGTCTGTGATAGTTAATCTATGCAATCTATGCTGCCCTTTTGAATGTCTCCCTAATTATGAGGTCTCAAGGTTGGCAAGTATGCCCCCTGCAGCGCTGCCTTTTACACACATTCTGAGTTTGGATTTTCTTTTGCGTAAAAGTGTGATGGAAACAGGACTTAAGATGTTCATTTTGTTGGGGGGGTTTCTCTACTTACTTAGGTGAAATGAAAACATGGTAATGTAGAACAGCCTCTTCTGATTCGGTGGCCGATCCCAAGCTTGGTGACGTTCCTGTCTGGGGTAAATACTGCAGCATGACACCTCTTGTAAAACCCACAGGTGCTCCCAAGGAAACCAGTTTGAAACTTGAGAAATTATAGTAATACAGTTCAATAAACAATGATTGAACTTTTAACTTAACTGGAGTCATTGGGCTAACATTTGCTTTACTGTTGTCCCTATGACCAAGTTCTCTAGATGTTCTGTAAATGACAGAATTGGCATTAAAAACTAGCATTGCCTCAAGATTTCAAAAGAGTCTTTAATTTTAAACTCTCGCGCTTTTATCTTATTTCCACATCCAACAATTAAACTATTCAAGAGATTTTGGAATTTCTCCAAAAATCTCACTTTTTAAATCACGGAAAGCATTTAAATTCAAGCCGCCGTATCCGTGGATGTGAGTAACGACGGCATAAATCCAGCCGGATTTTCCACACGCGCTGTCAGTAGCGAAGCCAAAGGAGGTGCTTTCATTCATTCACTGATACAGTAATCACAGTCAGGGAAAAGTAATATCTGTCAACTGTGCCATCAGTCAGTTGCGGTGGCCTTGACTTTACTATTGACTGTTGGATGTATTACTTTCTGCTTCATTATGCGCTTGTATTGGTGTGTTTATGTATGTGCATTACGGCCTTATGAGTTATTCTGTAGAGTGCACTGACTAGTTGCCTATTATGCCCGCTGTTGAATTTAAGAACTGTTCAAAAAGAAAAAGCCCCATCGTTCTGCAGCATTAAACGGCTGTCTGTCTTCCTTTTCTCTGACAGGGACCAAAAGTGAAGGGCAAACTAGGATGTGAGAGTAATCCATTCTCCCTCTTCCCTTCAGTCTCTGTCACAGCGTCGTCTCTTTGTCTTTGAGTCCCAGAATAACTAAATACTTACTCTCATTTAATGTTACTATCCAAAAGACAACAGACGGCGGAGGCACATACTCAAAAAAACACGTATCTGCACACGCAGCCTACTCTACCCATTTAATTAAGCACTCTATGAATAATTCAGTTTGAGCCTCTGGGCTGAAGATAATTATACTGATCAGGATAATAATGTTTATTTTGCTTTTCATTGTATTAAGACATCAATATCTCTGTAGCGCAGTGTGGACGGTTTGCAGCTACACTCCCATCGCCTGAAGCACCACCTCTAATAACTGAGTGGCAACGTCTGTCTTTGTCTTTGTGAGCGTGTAAAGTTGGTGCACGTTTTTGTCGTTACTTTAATTTGCCTTCCTCCTGGAGCCTAATTGCATTTATTTTTTGTCCTACTTCTTTATTTCCTGGCTGAAACTATGGATTGATATAAGCGATCTTAAGGGTTGCAGGTGCACTTCCCAGCTCTGTGATTATCCATCTGTGACATTGGAAATGATGGCTGCTCTCAGTCCCAGTACAAATACCAGAGCCCGTAATCCTCAGTTTAGCAGATCAATAATATATAAAGTGATTACAGTTTAGCTCACTGGGCACAGCAGCTGTTCTGAATCCTATGTGGCTTCTATCAAGTTCTGATTAGTCAATGATTGTCTATTCTTTCCCGGGCATATGGAATCAGCAGTCTATTCGCTGCCACTGTATAGTCATTGATTAACCCTGGCAACAGATGGGAGGAATAGTGATTATGGTGCATTGTGGGTCTGCACTCTGGTGCATTGCAACACACTGGGTAGTCCCCTCTGAATGGGAGAGATTTTCTATTCTCTACGGAGATCATTGTGAAGGTTTTATTTTTATTTTGTTGCCTGGAAGGTTTGTAGAGATGGGAGGGTACCAAACTGAAGGGTGAGCTTAATCTGTGACATCTTCCCAGAAAGCAGAAAACACTTGGGTCTAAACTTTTGGAAATTTTAGATTCATTTAATCGTTGGCCTGAAGATACAAACCAGTCTATGATAGACTGACCGTAACCGAACTTCTGTCCTCACCTTAGTTTTAGGACTAATCTGGGCCTCACTATTTATCTTCTGCGAGATTACGATTGCAAGGTCAGGTTTTCGTGGCTTAGAGGTTCCAATAAGAAACAAAATCTTTGCATCCAAATAAGAAAGAAGTGTCATTCCTTCTTGCCGTCATTTCCAAAACTCAGAAGGCATGTGTCCCAGTCTCTCTGAGGGACCGTGCCCAGTGACGTCTCCTTCTGGACCTGACCAGCAGAGAAAAGGTCCATCTGTGGATCTGGACCTGCTGGAGTTAACCCCACAATCTCTGGGGCCCATGGGCTGCCAGGACAGACATTGAGGTTCTGGAAACAAGCAGACACACAAACATGCATGAAGGCAAACTGAGCAACAGATTGTGTGTGTGTGTGTGTGTGTGTGTGTGTGTGTGTGTGAGAGAGAGATGTACTGTAAGTTGGAAATTTGAGAAACTCTTATGTCCCATCAGTGTCCAGCTCATTTGATTAGTTGCCTTGAGGGGCCTTGCAGATCAATAACTGACTTCTGAAGCCCTCTTCAGCTCAGTACACACACACACACGCTTACATGAAGCTCTTCTGCAGTTCATTTAGGCTAAGCCGTCAATCATTACTGAGTGGACAGGTCCAGTCTGGCCTAACCTATCGAGGATGCTGGAGGGGCTGGTGTGTGTGTGTGTGTGTGTGTGTGTGTGTGTGTGTGTGTGTGTGTGTGTGTGTGTGATATTACGTGTCTGCTTGGTCCATCTGTCTTGTGCGTGACCACCAATTAGTTCATGTTCCTTGTTATCCCTGCCAATTATGCCAATATGTTGAGGTGGGCCGCTGTCAACAATCCTTAAATAAGACTTTTTGCCCTTTAAACCTCATTTAACGTTGTGTAATAGCCCGAGAAACAAACTTATTTAACTTGTAGGTCGATCATTAGGAATCCTGGGTATGAATACACTCAGGCCGGATGACGTCACCACCCAGTACAACCACAATCCCCGACTGCTGAATATTAGGTTAACTGCTGTGCTCAAGGGCACTTTGACATTAATGCGGAGGGAGATATTTTATCATCCAAATTTTCCCATGTGGTCCAGTAATTGGAACGGTTGGAACAAAAGAGCCATTACGCAGGCACCTGCAGCTTTATAAAGTGGATAAAAAGCATTTAATAATGACAATGGAGGCTTTGTGCACGCCACAACAAATGGCGGTGTTTAAATAACCTCTAAAAGTATAGAAACATAACAATAAAATCAATGAACAACTGAAACGCAGTGTGTGTGTGTGTGTGTGTGTGTGTGTGTGACTGGACAGATATGCAAAACTGCTTCAGCCAAAAAAAGGAAAAAAAGAAGAATGAAAATCAGGAGCACTTTTGTCATTACATGGAAAGAAATACAAGACTTTGTTCAGTTTGCACTGTTCTGCTACCTGTGTAGGGTTTATGCTGACCGAAGCCTCCTTACCGTTGTTTCTTGGCCTCAGGTTCATTGTTGAATTGAAATGGGCAATTTTAGCTTTGATTACAGTTTTCATTTGTCCTGGCATCACTCCGCCAATCCGTGATGAGATTTTTGCTAACATCTGGTATTAATGGAGTCGTCTCCTTAACAAACCTAAGATCCCTGGCCGACACCTGTATGAGGGACCTGTCTGAGATGTAAATGGGTTTAAAAATAGGCTCCATATCGGACGGTACTTTACTTTATGACGGTACCTTCATGAGTCCGTTTTCCTTTCAGGACGGTGGATTGTATCAAAGAAAGGTTTTGGATGCAATCTGTTGGTTTCTTTAGCAAGGCAATCATTATTATTGTTGTTTTCATTGACTTTGTATTAATTAGACTCATTTGAAAGTAGTCGAGCTGTATTGTTGAAGTTCCTTGACATGCCATCTGTTGCTATATAAATAAAGCTGAATGCAATTGAATTGTTAGCCCTATATGCATTTCACAGTGATTCTGCCTTTGATGGCCTTTGTTTAGTCATCTGTATCTTGTAAGGTACTCGTTACATTTTAGTTTTGTTTAAGATTCTTTTTGTTGTTATAACCCGTTTTGCTGCACTTCCTGTTTTATTTTGAAAGAACTTCTGCTCGTGTGTGCCTTGCTCTGCGGTAATTGTCTACACTTGTGTCTCATTATTCCTCAAGTGTTTGTCAGTCTATATTATTGCCTTTTTGTCTCGCTTGTCTCTTTCTGCTTGTTGTTCAGTTACTTTTGCTCCCTATGCTGTTTTGTGAATTGTTCTTCCAGTTATTTGTTTTTTTGTGTGTGTTTTGGACATTTGGTATTTGGATTTCCTGCTTTTGAGCAGCATTTGTTGTTTATTAGATACTCATGTGCTACTACTGTTTCTGTTTTATTAGTACATGTTGTAAAAGGAGCTGAATGAAATTCTAGCTGCTACGTTTCTGTCAATAAAACATGTCCAGTAGATGAACCTTTAGAGCTATATTTATTTATTATTATTCGTATGAATATAAGACCCTTACCTGTGATCAGAGAAGAGAGATCTTGTAAAAAAAAAACTAAATTATTGAAATATAGAAAGCGGTAATATTACATGGATGTATTAATGTAAATGTCTTACTTCTCATCACTCACTAATCCGTACTACATGACATTCTGAAGCTTATAAATTAAATTGATAGGTGCTCCTTCAGTGCGACTGGTGCTGACCTCGGGGCTTGTGCTTGTTACGGAGAGGTCGGCGCTCCTTCCTCCTGGTCATTCGAGATCCCTGGTTGTCCAGGCTAAATGGAAACGGAGTGTTCGACAAATAGCCTGTCCACCCACGCCCGCTCCTCGCTGTCACCATTATAGACTCCCCGGCGGTGTACTAATCCCACACAGTCAATTTCACACAGATACACGTGCTTAAACTCGTATTGTCACCCTCCCCGGGGTGCTGTCCAGCCACCGAAGTGCAGCTTGCCGCCCACGCCGCTGTCACTCACTCGTAGCTCCGCCCATCCACTCTTGCATCCCACGCACACATAAACGCAGTGATTGGCCGCCCACGCGTGCCAGTTAACCTGCTAATGAGGCGGCATAGGTCGCGTGGCCGTCCCCGCCCACCCTCTCCCAGAGGAAGGTTGACCCGTCCACGCGCCGCCGTGTTCCTGCCCACGCCGGCTGCCTGATGGACTGCTTCATCCTCAGAAGTGACTGACTGAAGTGCAGAGCGTCGTCTGGACAAGCATGCTGGGATAGCGTGGGCGTGGGAACTCTGGATAAAGGATGTGGGTACAGGCCGCAGCGTGACGGGCCAGACGGCGCTGTAGCTGCGACACACTTGGCCAGAGCACATGAACCCAAACAATATTTATCTTAAAATGTTTAGTGAGTCTATGAAATGTTGGAACGATGAATGTTTTGAGATTCCACTGAGATAAGCTGGACTATTAATACTAGAATCAATTAAACCACCTTTTTTCTAAAGTGCCTCTTCTGCAACGTATTTTAAGACAAAAATATATATTCTATATTGGATTATTATTTTTTTTTTTAGTGTGTGTGTGTGTGTGTGTGTGTGTGTGTGCGTGTGTGCGTGTGTATATATATATTATATATATATTTGTGTCTGTGACCTTTTTAAGAGTGAAAGGAATGTCAACTGTAGGGCTTTTTGGACTGATTTCCCAAATAAATTACATTTATTTCTTTTTTTTTTTAAAGAATTTTGTATTAAAGGAGCTTGAGGCTCCTTTTAAGAAATGAGACTCTCTATCGCCACCCTTCACCACGACGGCCGTTGGGGGTACTGCAGCCAACAGTGAAGCCGGCACGGGAGAACGGGGAGAACGCACATGCAGCGTCATGTGACGTCACATCCGCAGCACAGCGCGGGAAATTCGGGCCCGAATTGCAGCACATTTTGCAGCACACAGCCTGTTCAAGGCAAAGGAGAGATACACTAGAGGAATCATTCTTTTGGGTTTGGAACACTTCATCTGACATTATTACTAGAAAACTTAAAACGTATACAAATTTTTTTCATAAATTCTGCCTCAATCCGGCCTCAAGCTCCTTTTTAAATATGCACTTAGTAGTACCATAATACATAATGTATGCCTTGGAAAAGAACAATATCAATGTGTTGAACTGGAATAAATGGTCAAGCATCAATAAAAATTGATATGTGAAAGAGCCACAACATTATGACCATCTGCTCAATATTGAGCAGCTCATCCTCGTGTCCCTAAAGACCTCTGACCCGCCAGGGTCTGGACAAAGAACAGTTGATGGTGGTGTGGGGTGTCTGGTGCTGGGATGTTGATAATGGACCCTTTGATCCCGGTGGGTTGTGGATGCAGGGTCTGTGTGGATTGCCTCCCACAGAAGTCACCCGGTCCGATCAGGTTGGTACCTGGGAGTTTGGAGACCAAACAAACACCTGTTATTCTCTTTGAGTGCTTCCTAATAAATGTGTCGATGGGCCTCAGATCTCTCCCTTTACAACTTTCAGCTGTAACAACATGATCAGTGTTTCTTCAAGCTGCCTGCCAGTGGGATGGCTCCTCTATAGGTTTGTCTTTAATGTTTTTACAGGGCAAACAACTATAACTGGAAACTTCAAGAGACCTACTTACTTAAAGGTCCTTTTTAATATGCTCCAACCACCATCTAGAGATGAAATTAAAAAAAAAAAAAATTGTTTTGAGGGTTAAGGTTTTGCAACAAACAAATTGCAAAAGAAAATAGAATATAGAAAATACAAGACTAAACGGGTCAAATCCTAAAGGTGGGGTAAGTAATTTTAACTAGAACACCTCACCGTCTGCTGGATCTTCAGATCACACTTAAAAGCAAAAACCTAGATCTGTGAACTGGAACCAAACGCTGAGGAGCAGGTGGTTTTATTTTGGATGTGTTTTCATGATGGGCCATGTTTTCTCAGAGAGAACACTAGCGCGAGGTGGAGGGAGGAGCTGGATCCCTATGTTTGTTTGGTGTCTTGTTCAAATATCAAGATGTGACATCATCGGAGGTTTACTTACCCTTGCGTCTTTTATATGATGGGAACCAATCCACTTTAGTTTCATTGCAAGTGCTTTACGTAACTCTTTCTATTATTCTGATAAAGTAAAACACAGTTGGAAGTCTATATTAGACCTACAGAAATGCAGTTCAATTTGCAACCTTTATTTTCCCAAATAAAAGTGTTTTAATTCAATAAAAAAGGATGCCCCTTTTAGCAAACTCCAAGAAGAAAGCTTTTTCTCTTCTCATAGGTGCTGGCAGATCACCGTTTTCCCACTCCTCTGCGTTGACTGTTACAGCAAACACATTGTCAACAGAATTTAATAGATCTGTGAAAGAGCAGCAGTTAATTCAATTAATATTCATCCAGCTAAATATGCTACACACTTCCAGTTCTCACACCGTCAGGCCAAGATGCACAATTAAAACCGAACGCTGATGGACACTTATTCCAGTAGCAATTGATATGCATCACCTGTCCTGTTATTCCTTTGGTGTCGTGTGTGTGTGTGTGTGTGTGTGAGTGTGAGAGAGAGAGAGTGATGCCAGTTTGTCGGTGATGATCATCTATTGTGTGTGCGGTATAATACCGAACACTTGACTGCACAACTGTTTCTCTCTCAGTGAATAAATTAATAGTTGATAAATAAGCAAATGAATTAACGAATGGATGGGAGGAGAGGATGGGAGGAGAGGAATGGGGGCAGGAAAAACTTTCTCATCAGAAAAATTTAATTTCTCACTCCGACACCCACGAGGACGGGGGGAGGGGGGCACGGGTGGCGAGTAATGGATGTGGGTGCGCTTTTGTGTACGCGTGTGTGCGCAAAAGGGATTCATTTTCAGCTTTTCTATCACACTCTCCTGAGCACTGACATGTTTGCATGTTGGGTTTTTTTTTTCTCTCTCCGTTCCCTGAGATCCACATTTCAAAAACATCTGCGCCTATTATTGAACACAGCACAACACTAGGTGGCTGACAGAGTGGATACGAGGAACTGTGATGCTGGTGCTGCTGCAGTTTTAACGCAATTTACTGATGTGTCCATTACAGTGTGCCGGCAAGGCCTTAGACTGATATGCGCCCCCCACCCCCCTCTGCATTTCATCTTACGAAGCAAAGGAGGAAAAAAGTGCATCCCAGCAGTAGCATCCATGCTGAGCTCAGTATATTTTTATAATGGATGTACCTGTAATCAGTTCAGGGATCAATAATCAATAAATACAACATTAGATGCACAATTACACATTATATATTTCTGTAAAACTTTAAAAACTGAATGACATTGCCTTAGGTTCGTTTCTATTAAACTTCATTTCAAATGTCAGGAGCAACATGAGCACCACCAGACCCACTGCAGAGCACGGTAGGGTAGCCATCATGGGGGGTCCTGGTCAAGCAGTTGACTGGTGGTCTACTTAGTCAACCTGGAACGGTCTGGTAGGCCAGAGCAGCAGGGTGCTGCCAGAGGTACTAGCTGATGAGCGAGAGGCAAACTGGCCCAAACGCCAGCAATCAAAGGTCAGGACTGAAGCCTGTGCAGCTCATTGGCAGATCCCTGGGGGCTGGCTCCAAAACCAGTCAGTCAGTCTCCACTGACACCCATGTCCAGTTGGCAGTAGAGATTAACATATTTACCGTCTGGTTAGAAAAAAAAGTTTTTTCTCCTTCGTTTGTTAGATTTTTCTTTCCTTTTTTGTACCATCTATTGATCATCTACACCCTGGTATTCCAATTGAAGGTCATGGGATCTGCTGGAAAGTATTTCATCTTTCCTTGAGGGAAAGGTAGGGATGCACCCTGGACAGGCTGCCAGTCCATCGCCAGACCAAAGACAAACAATCACACAAACTCACACACTCCTGTACTGAAGAGTCACCAACCAGCCTAGCAAACATGATTCTGGACTGTGGGAGGAGGTCGGAAGTACACCCACGCAAGTGTAAACTCCACATAGGGGGGCTATGACCCTTCTTACTGCAAGGCAACAGAGCTAACTACTGAACTAGGGGCTTTTTGTACCTAGGGGTATTGACTTTTAAATGGCAGGCGACTTAACCGATGGCCAGATATCATCACTGTTATCAGTCATCACTTTTGTTACACAGCTTAGTTTATCAGCTGGCAGCTTGTGCTAACCTGGTGTCAGCTCAACGCAATGGTCATATTCCACTGCAAACATTCGCCGGCATGTCCTCAGCTCCTTCGGTGTGGATTGGCTGTGAACTCTTTGAATTCCTCAGAAAACCTTTGGGTGATGTCACAGATCATTTGTGCAGTCATTTTTAGAGACTATGTTCTGGTCTTGAGTTACTTCTGGCTAGCAGCCTCCGGCTGAGCCGAAGTTTGCCGCTACCATCTGCTCAGCTAAGCTCGGCCCCCAGACCGTTCCAGGTCAGGCTGGAGTCGGTTTCTTAACATCAAAACGGTTAACAGAAGAAACCATATTAGTTTACTGAGTGTGATAAGCTGTGGGAGCTATTTAACGCCATAGATTGCAATACAGATGTCACTCAAAAAACATGCCAGAAGTATGCAAAGATTGTTGTTCTTAGTACCCGATGAAGTGTGTGCCAGTCATGTCTCGTCCTCTTTACAGCAACTTTAAGATGAGACTGGTATCTTTGATGATGGATGTTGGGTTTCAGGCTTAGAAAGTACAGAAAACCGTTGTTTACTGTATATGCATAATTGGCCCTAACAAAGGCTGATGATGAACAGCTGCAGATCACCTGCTGTGTGAGACACTAGCAGTTCCTGTCTTATCCTATGCTGAAAGCTGCGTTTCCTACAGCGAATGCAAAGATGTTTATCAACAGAAACCAGTCCTCATTTAATTTTCCACTCGTATCCCTGCTTTCTTTTGTTTGATGCCTGTAGACTTTGCTGTTCCCATTTGAAATGCCACATGAACTTCATCACTGAAGTTTCATGAACTGAACTTCAACTGAAGTCAATAGGTGGTAAATAAGACATTATGTGCCCAGTTGTTTAGCTCTGCGTGGTCTTGTGACGACTTTCCGTTGGGTTTGAGAGGGGTTGCATAAAGCTGACGTGGCTTGAAGGGCCCTCCAGAGTCTGCTGTGGCTCAGATAACGTTTATTTGAACCAAGAATACTTGCGAGTCAGACAAGCAGTCAACAAAAACGTTCAGAACAGTCCTGGAAAGTTCACGAAGGATTGCTCCGAGACGATCTGCTGAGGGCAAATGTTAGCGGAAGACTATAAACTGATTATACTAAAGTTCAAAATTACATGTAGCTACAATTCATCCAATTGAAGCAAGATGTTTCAATTGGAAACATGTTGAATTAGAGAAGCAACACACTAATAAAAAAGCTGTTTGTTTATGACATTAGTGAGGATGTGTACTAAGTTTTTGATTATCTGCATATCAAAAAAACAAACAATGCCAACATCCACTTTGTGCCACGATAATGTGTGTGGCTCAGAATTTGCAGTATGTAATTAGAGGCTGATTTCCCTCGCTAGTCATCAGTGTTTCCAATAAACCACGGATTGGCCCAGCGGAGATACTTGGCCAGTCATTTGGGGTTAAGGATGACTCCGTTGGGCTGGATCGTGGCCACGCTGGTGAACAGCTCTGCCGGGTTTGTTTTGATCCACTCCTTTGCACAGCATCCCGTTTGGAAGACTCTCCGGCGGATTACATATACCATGAAAAGTAGATTACCACATTCACTGGATCCCGACCAAAGGCTGCTGAGAGATGAGGTCTGCTAAGACTGCTCCGATGCAATTATTTATTTTGGCGCCCTTCTTTTTTGGATGCACGTTCTCGCAAATGTGGGAATTCCTGAGATGCCTCTTTGAGTTTTCATTGTCCCCTACCAAAAATTACTGTATGCTCAGTGGAAAAGGAAAAAGGCCAGACTAAACACTTAGAATCTGTTACACAGGCAAAATTAAGAGGGTAAATTACCCAGTTAAACCAAGTAGTGGTGGAGGGGAAAGAAGCCATAAAACCTATTTTATGGATGTTCTGCAGCTTAGCGATGACCTTTCCTTATAACACGGCTATCTTTGGTATTTATTTTTTTTCTTTTGTGGTGTTTCCAGACTTTTTCTCAGTGTGATTGTCCTGAGCATGCCCTTGAAGAGAGCAACAACAGACACTGCAGAGATCCTCGCTGTAAAAGTGGTTTTAATTATTAATGCAGGGCCTCCAAACTGGCAGAAGTCCAAGCTGCCCGCCGACGGCTGCTACATTTCACTCACTCGCTGCCGTGAACAATTCCCGCTGTGCATATTCCCAAACACGTCCGTGCAGACACACATGCATGGAAAAGTACACATCTGGAGGCACGAAACCCACAGCAAACGTATGTACACACATGCTTGATGCTGCTGCAACATGCAGTCGGTTTTTAAGAGTTTTCTCTTTTACACATAATAGGGTTGAAATAAAACATAAAGATGGGATCAAATTATAGAATTTAAGCTTTAATGCAAGAGGTTTCGCAATAATGTGGCATTTAGGAATTGCAGCCACTTAAAGCCCAGTACCTCTATTATTAGAGGCTAAAAAGGTACTGGAGAATCGACTGAAAAGAAGTTATCTGTCCAGGTGCTGTTGCTTCAGCAAAAATGAAGCTCATAAAAGGTCTACAGTTATTATCGGGTATCGAGTTGGCATTTGGCAGCTCTTTGAGCTACCAATATGAAGTCCAAGGAGATCTCCGTGCAACTGAAGGAGGCCATCATTAGGATGGGAAAAAACGACATAAAACTATAAGAGACAGACCTTTGGTGTGGCCACACCAAAAAAAAAAAAAAGGAAAGCAGTTGTGAGCTTAACGACATCCGAAGGCCTTGAAGACCAGATGATCACAGGAACCTCTCCTTGGGGAGGGAAATCCCATTCAGGACCTAAACAGAAGAGAGGATAGAAAGAAGAAGAAGGTAGAAACCGCTGGAAATATTCAAGAGCAGAGAAATCCGGTCAGGCTTGGCCAGAAAGCCTGGAGAAGGACAGCTAATGATCCAGAAGACGCCACATGCTTAGTGAAACAAGGTGGAGGCGGTGTTATGGTGTGGGCATGTGCGGCTGCCAGTGGGAGGGGCTCACCGGCGATGTTTGATGTGACTGCTGTCTGAAGTGGAAGATGACTACTGGGATGTACAGAACTACTCTCATCGTTCTCTCATTCAGTCAAATGCCACAAAACTGGAAGGACGTGCAGGCGCAGGGGAATGCTGCCAAAGAAACTTCAGGGAAAGTAAATTAAATCAAATTCACGGGCCAAGTCAGCTGCCCCATCTCAATCAGATAAAACATGTTTTCCAGTTACTGAAGACCGACCTGAAGGAGGACAGGCTGATGAATGAACAGCAGCTGAAGGTGGCTGCGGTGAACGTCTGGCCAAACGCCTCCAGGACCCCAGACTTCCGGGAGTCGAGATCTGCATCATGAGTGGTGCTTATAAATTCTGTCCGGAAACTCTGGAGCCCCTAAATATGGAAGTACTTTTCTCAAAATATCTTGGCTTTCTAAGTTGTAAATGCCACATTCATGGAAATCCTCTCAAATTAAAGCTGAAAGTCTACATTTAATCATCTATTGACCGTTCCTCTTATTTAAAATCCACTGTGGTGTATAAAGGTTAAGAAACATAACAATTCTGTCCACATACTTGTAAATCGAACTATATGCAGCAGAGCCCTTGCAGCCATCTGCACCCACCACTACCCACTGACACCCCCCCCCCCCCTCCCTTCGTTGCATGTCTCCCTTGTACATTATCAGACACATTACACACACAAACACACACACACACTTCAGTAGATCCAGCATAGATCCGTGGGCACACACAGGCCATTTGCAGTATTTCTTCTATTCAGGGTGTTGTGTCCAGCTGTCAGCAGGCTGTCAGTGTGTTCGGTTGCCAGGCAAACGGCTCCACCTCCTTCCCAATAATAAAATATGCCTTTTAAAATGTCACTCGCTCCCGAAAGAGCAAAAGCAGAGGCAACAAATCGATTCACATTAGTTGTTCAATTGACTTTGGCCCGAGCTTAGCTCCAACTCTCCCTTTGTCTCAGCCCAACGCTGTGGGGTTTTTTTTTTTTTTTTTTTTTTAGCCTTCTTTTTTTCCGTCTTGGCCCCTGCCGCTCCCCTTCCTTGTCACCTGCATTGTTTAATGTTGCTTTTCCTGTTTACAGGTTCACAAATCTCTCCTCCTTCTCCCTTCTTTCTCATTTCTTCTCCATTTTCTCCTCCAGCTAATCTAAGTGAATGAATGCAGCGCCGGCTTCGGCACAACTTATTCACTCCCCTCGCCGACCACCATCGAGGCAGCACTCATTTCAATTTTCACCTCGTTTTAGACTTATCACATTGACATCATTAAGGCTCCCTCTCAGCGGCGCACTCATTCGTTATCCTCTCCATTTTACACCTTTCTCTCTCCCTTTTCTCCTGTTTGTGTGCCTCTCCCTTTCTCCCCCTCCCTCCTTATCTGTCCCGCTCATTGTCATAGGATTTAAAAGGCTCTCTATTTGAGAGCGGCGAGTGTCTGGGCTTTGGTTTTTCAGCCCGGTGATGGGGACCTGTTGGAGTCTCCTTATTCAGAATGAAAGACTGGGACATTTCTGCCTTTCTGAAAGGGCTAGCAGGGAGCTGAAACGGGCTCGTGCACATGAAAAAGTGATGCAATTCATTCTGTTTATTCACTTTAGCATTGATAATATTTATCTCCCCGCAGCAAGCTCGGAGAGTGGTTTCGAATTCAATTTCCAGACAACCTGCCAGGGGGATCGGGCTGATATTTCAGAACAAAATGACTGGAATCATCATCTTTCAGCCTGATAACCTGAAATCGTGTTTTTCCAGAGAAAAGACGGAGCTCTTACAGATGTTATTTGTGAACTTAAACTTATCTTTGTGGAGGGTTGTCCAAACTTTTGCTTTTCTTAATCAGGTAAGTTTAGGTGTTCAGAGAGGTGATTTGGCTCATTAAAACGCCTGTGTTTTTGGTCTTGAAGGCTTCTGATTGTAGTTTCCTCCTCCATGCTGTTGAGTGGCTGGAGGGCTAAAGACGGTCCCAGCTGCCATCACGTCTGTCCTTCAGTAGCTTTAGTAGTTAAACAACACGCAACACTATTAACCCCACATGAGGGGAACATGCAAACTTCCTGTACAGTTGGATGCACTCACTCTTCGTGAGCCGTACCATCCACGTATGATTGTTCCCCAAAGTCTGGTTCACTTGTCCTGTGATCAAGACTGACTCCTGGTCCTGGTTTCTGGCATGACTGTAAGAGGAGTGGCATGGATGCACATGTACAGTGCATCCAGTGCCCTAAAAAACTGAAAAATTGGGCGTGCAAAATTATTCACCCCCCTTAAGTTAATACCTCGTATCGCCACCTTTTGCTGCAATTACAGTTGTAAGTCGCTTGGAGTTTGTCTCTATCAGTTTTGCACATCGAGAGACTGAATTTTTTGCCCATTCCTCCTTGCAAAACAGCTGGAGCTCAGTGAGGTTGGATGGAGAGCGTTTGTGAACAGCAGTTTTCAGTTCTTTCCACAAATTCTCCATTGGATTCAGGTCTGGACTTTGACTTGGCCATTCTAACACGTGGATATGTTTTTTTGTGAACCATTCCATTGTAGATTTTGCTTTATGTTTTGGATCATTGTCTTGTTGGAAGACAAATCTCCGTCCCAGTCTCAGGTCTTTTGCAGACTCCATCAGGTTTTCTTCCAGAATGGTCCTCTATTTGGCTCCATCCATCTTCCCATCAATTTTAACCATCTACCCTGTCCCTGCTGAAGAAAAGCAGGCCCAAACCATGATGCTGCCACCACCATGTTTGACAGTGGGGATGGTGTGCTGAGGGTGATGAGCTGGGTTGCTTTTACGCCAAACATAACGTCTTGCATTGTTGCCAAAAAGTTTGATTTTGGTTTCATCTGACCAGAGCACCTTCTTCCACATGTTTGGTGTGTCTCCCAGGTGGCTGGTGGCAAACTTTAAACAACACTTTGTATGGATATCTTTAAGAAATGGCTGTCTTCTTGCCACTCTTCCATAAAGGCCAGAATTGTGCAGTATACGACTGATTGTTGTCGTATGGACAGAGTCTCCCACCTCAGCTGTAGAGCTCTGCAGTTCATCCAGAGTGATCATGGGCCTCTTGGCTGCATCTTTCATCAGTCTTCTCTTTGTATGAGCTGAAAGTGTAGAGGGACGGCCAGGTCTTGGTAGATTTGCAGTGGTCTAATACTCCTTCCATTTCAATATTATTGCTTGCACAGTATCTGGGACCTGCCAGGTGTGTTCCTTGTTCTTCATGATGCTGCGCTTTAAACGGACCTCTGAGACGATCACGGTGCAGGTGCATTTATACGGAGACGTGATTACACACTGGTGGATTCCATTCATCATCATTAGTCATTTAGGTCAACACTGGATCATTCAGAGATCCTCACTGAACTTCTGGACAGAGTTTGCTGCACTGAAATTAAAGGGGGTGAATAATTTTGCACGCCCAATTTTTCAGTTTTTTATTTGTTAAAAAAGTTTGAAATATCCAATACATTTCGTTCCACTTCATGATTGTGTCCCACTTGTTGTTGATTCTTCACAAAAAATTACAGTTTTATATCTTTATGTTTGAAGCCTGAAATGTGGCAAAAGGTCACAAAGTTCAAGGGGGGCAAATACTTTCGCAAGGCACTGTATGTTCAGCATAGAAGACTGATGTCACACGGGGCTTGTCCAGTCCTTCTCAGTGCTACCCCCACACCCACTGTGGATCAGTTACCACAAGTTAGCTTTTTCTTTAAAGCTTAGCTTGCGCCCGCCCATAATGCTAGGTAACATTATCTCACATATTCTGATCAAATTTGTTAATCAATTAAAATTCCGGATGTAACTACAGTAAATACTGTCTCACGATGAGACCGCAGTGAAGCCTTGGGACCTCATGGCTGCGACCATTTAGCGCAAGCCGCCTGCTGCTCAGCTGAACTTGGTCCTCTGACCCTCTTAGGCCAACCCTCAGCAAGTCAGCGGTCTGTCAGCACGATTAACATAAAAAAAACACGTTCTGTTACTGCAAGGTATCAGTTTTATGATGCAAATTGATTATTTAATTTTTGCTATTAAAATAACCCTAATGAGGTTTACAGCCCGGAAGACCACATTTCTTTAATCAATAGTTTATAATCTGGATTATATAGTGACTTTGCCATTTTTTCACACTTGTTGAATGGTTTGTAATGTTTTTTATATGCCAATGAAGACGAGTCAAAGTATCCCACGATGAGAAGTGGTTAACAATCGATGGTCGCTGACCCAGAAAAGGCAGAAAAGCATTTTCCTCTAAGATCAGGCATAAGACAGAAATACAAGTTGTTGTGTCAAAACATTACAATATAATATCATAAATATGATAAGAGGACCAACAGTAACACTCAAGGGGAAACATTTGAAACATCACAAACCTCTACACTTGAATTGATCTGATGCTAAATGTTTTGTAGCAGCAGTGACGTCATTTGATGAGAAACTGACCTGACGAGGGTCCAAAGTTTTTTGTCGTGACAATGATGAGCATGTTTTAAGCATCGTGATCTTTATAGTCCTCTTCTACCTGCATGAGAGAAGTTTGGGACAGAGCACATGTGTTTCAACTCTCTACTGGGGCCAGTATGTGACAAAAAATAGGGATGGAGAGTTGCACCTTTTGTAGGTTAATAGCTTTTATCCTTAAATGCTTTTTGAACTAACACAAGTCTATATCTGGCTGATCTTCTGTAAAAGTGTAAATAACTTGATATAAAATCTGCATTCGGCTACAATACTTGAATTTTCACCAACAGACGGATTCTTCCCAAAAGGAAAAAATAAGTTTGAGCAGCATGGGATGCCTGAATTATTTTTTACAAACAGTGCCTCTTTCTTGGATTTTGAACTTAAACATCATTTAAGGTTCGCGATGATCATTTTTTTGGTCTAAACTACTGACAGTCCTGCAGGGAAGATTGCAAGTGTTTTTCAGTGCTTACAATGTGCTGAAATGAGGGCTGTACTGTACATGAGACTTGAAGTACCTGGCTCCATCAGAAGAGCTGCTGAGCCTGGCCGCCACTGCGAGTGCTGCTCACGCACGGCTCTGCAGGCGAACACACAACTGCTTAATGGGATGCTTTTGAGCCCAGGCTTCCATGTGTGATGCAGAAAGGTGTTCAGGCCTCGCCGTACTTGAGAGCGGCGTTTGAATCCTAGTGGTAAGTGCAGCGATCCTGCAGAAAACGCTGCGGCGTTCGCCGGTCACAACACAACGCAGCACAGAGCCACAGCAGAGCTGCGCTTTAACTGCTTCTCTTCTCAAGGCGGCTTCAGCTGATGAGATGGAGCCGGTGGGCATCTGGGGCATTTTCTCAAACCTCCGGTATGAAGAGAAAAATAGCCGAGGTTATATCTGTGGGAGAGCGCCGATTCAGAGTTAATTCTGTTCACAATGGAAAGGACTGATTTGGCCTTCTGTAAATTGTGGCTTTGGATGGAAGATTCCAATCTCAAAAGCTAACATTTTTCTTTCTTTTTAACTTAAAAAAAACGACTTTTTTGTAGGTTTCTAACTCTTAAATTAATGTATTAGAGAAAATGCTTAAGCTTATAGAATGGATTAACTAAATAACTTGTTGTATTTTAGCCCTACAAAGCCTTTAAAAATTCACACCAGGAGAAAACTAGTTCGACATAAACTGTCAATTCGTGAACTGCAGCTGGAGGTGTTGAGCAGCCTGCCGCTGTGACTCCTGGCTTTTTGTGGCGCTCACTCTTTGTACTGCTTCTGTTAGTCTTGTTGAGTTGTACTTATTGTTTTGTGACAGTACGTTATGGTTTTAATAACATTTCTTATCTTGTTTTTGGACTCTATCTTTGTATTTGACCCTGTATTGAGATTGTGAGGGCTGTGAGTGTTCTGGTGGTGAACACATGACCTTTTACACCAGCTTTCTCCTCGTAGTAGCTTTTTAATGTTACTTCCCCAGAATGAGCCAAGTTGTCCCTTGACACAAACAAAAATCTCTTACACACGGACATGTTCCACACGGACATGCAATGATTGATAGTGGCACATTGTGTTAGGGGATATAGTATGCCAGGTAGACTGGTCAGAAGTGTACTGTAAATTAAACCCTCCGAGTACTACAGATTATGAGATTATACAACTGTTCACATTCTCCATAATATGTCCCACATTTTGGCAAAATCTATATGCAGCAGATTTGTAGTATTGAAGTTCAAAAACAGACTCTTTTCTTGAGATTTTCAAGCTCCTTTCAACATTTTTTTTGTATCCATTAATAGACCTTTTTTGTCAAGACTTTTTTCAGTGATGGATGCTGAGCAGTAACAAATTTAACATCTGTCATTATCAGTCTTCAACACAGTAGGTAAGTTATTTACATTTGGAAGCAGCTGACTGAACTTTCTAAAGCTAAAATACTCCCCCGTAATAAAACTCCCAAATTCATATGGGTTGAAGAGAAAGTCTTTGTGGATGTGGGGTAGCAGCAAAATGGAAAGCACGCAAAGGAAAATGTGAACCAAACCCGACATAGAGACACACGATGGGTCTGGATGTATTTCATGCTATATGAGCAAACTGGGACTACAGACAGACCGATAAGACTGGAGGAGGAGGGATTTCAGGGCTTATAACCAACAGATCCTGGACATGTTACTGTGAAGGAGCGTCTGCACACCTGAGATGTTTAACTTTGTGCTCTTCCATCAGTCGTGTCTACGCACGCTGACTGTGATGTCATCATCTTAACTCCTACCAGGCCACTGCACTCGTGGAGGTCTTTAAAAATCCAAGCCAAGCCTGTCTCTGACAGTGGTGACTTTAAACAGGTTGTTGATGCTGGAACTGCACAGTTTCTCCTCTTTAAAGCAGAATTTCCACATCCCAGTTTGGCTTAAGTCATCTTAAGACTCTAAACTGAATTTGTAGTATCTATCAATCCTGTATTGAAGGGTATTGGGTCATGTGACCAGCCCAGAGGCCCGCTCTTGGCTCTCCATTCTGCTCCACATGTACACGCTCGCAGTTATACGTTAGCCTGATGCCACCAGCTCCATCTTATCTTCCGGCCGGCAGCATCTTGTTATCTTGACTTGGAAATAAGCGCAGTCATAATGTGTGGTACTTCCTCTTATCTCAATTCGGTGTTTTCTCAACACTGAATTAGTTTTGCCGTTGTGAATGCTTGACATGCCTTATCTGACTTTTATTGTTGCATTAGAGGCGGACCGCCAGCCCTCCTGCAACCCGCTACATCTGACTCTGGTCTTCTGTTTTGGCCCGGCGCTCTCTTGAGCTTATCTGAACAGCCGTGTTTTCACAGACGCTGTTTGACATGCAAGACCCCGCAGCGGGTTTGGTAAACCTGACGGGTCAGAGGTCAAGTGAAGTGAAACTGGCTGAGGTAGAGGAGGTGGAGGAAGGTTAAGACCTCGCTGAAAACGAGACCAAAGTTAATATCCTCTGTCAGCCCCCCTGCGCTTGAACCGGGGGGCTAAAACTAATACCGCCCCTCTTAATCAACAGCAGCGGGCCACAAAGGAATCCGTGCCTGCATCTTGGATCCATTTGAGGGCAAATAAAGTGCCATGTCTGTGTCTCCAATGTCCTCCTGCCACACCGCAGGCTTTACAAGCCGGGAGTCACAATGTGGGACTGTGCCCCGAGCAGGAAAAAAGTGAAAAGTTTTCCACCCACACGCTTGCACAGCTCACCTCCCATCTATAAACGGAGGCCCAGAGTTGGGCGCGGCCCTGCGGTCGGCGTCACTGTGGGCAGGAGGTGGAGAAGGTGCAGGTTCGAGGCTGGCGACAGTGGCAGCGTCGCGGTGAGCCGTACAAGCTCGGCATCATGCAGTCGGCGGGTTGCACCTCCCTGCTTTAAGAGCCTGTAAAGACACTTAAAAGCTCATGCGGACGGACGTGCATCCTGTCTATCAAACCTGCTTTAGACGCTCTCGTACTAACATTTAGTGTCTTTTGCTTGGTTGTTTTTTTTGATTATGTGCTTTTGGTGCAATAAAAATCAGAACGAGGGTGCCACATGGGACCGTTTATCTCACTACAGACCGCTTCTGTCTAATTAGTGCGAAGCTGGGCAGAGAAATATGGGCCGGCGTAATTAAAGTGGGACTCCAAATTTGCGTGTTGTGCACTTGGGCCACGTGAGGGTGTGTTTGTGTTGCCCGCAGTATGTGAGGTATGTCTGCATCACCGTGCTGGACGTGTTTCATCCACACCTCGCGCCTCTGTTCATTTTTGTGGGGAATAAATGACATCCAGTCCATTTTGTAAAAAAAAAAAAGAGCACCTTTATCGAAGCTCTCCGACTGCTTGGCCTCTCACTCGCGCATCCAGGTAGGAACGGTGTTTTTGACTTTACAGAAATGCCTCCAAATACAGCTCACTCGGTCTGTGGTGTCAGGAGTGAGAACATAATCTGAACAGGAAATTGCTTTGGAACGCAAGGGTTTATGGGTATATGGAGACAGATTATAACGTCTTAAAGCCAAGTCACTGATGCTTGGAAAGCATAACAGAAAAAAATAACCTTGGGCAGTTTTCAGTCTGGGCTGATGCTAACTCTATTTCTGTGTGCACTTTTTAACTGTTTCTTTTTTCTGCCTCCTCAGTGGGGGGGGTTAAGTATAGGAGCAAGAAGTCATTATGCTTAAACCAAGTTTATAGGGCTCGAATCAGATTTTAGTTTTAGTTCCCCCCTTGAGACAAATATACAGCCCAGTGGGATGGCGCAGAAGTCAAATAAACGGTGTATTTGCCCTCAGTTGTTGTTTTTAATTGTCTCGGTTCATCTTTCATTGGATATTTTGCACCTAAAAGGAAAAAATCTTTAAAGAGAGCGGTCTTGCTCGCAGCTCTTCTCTGTGCATAAAAAGCATCTAATCAAACAAGGCTCTGCGGCCTTGTTTCCGCTGTGGTGACATTTCTTCTTTACCTTTTTCCTCGCGGTGCTGCTGCACGGCGAGGGTTTGGGAAAACAATTGTTCCCAGCATAGAAGGTGATAAATGAAAGCCATATGTCTCGGCGAGGACAGATTGAGCCCTGTGTGCATTGACAGTACATTTAGTCCCGCCGGGGTTTCCGTCTAAGCCCTGACATTTCCAGACAATATTGCGGTGTTGAGCCACAGTTAGGATTTCATAAGTCAAGCTTACACTGGAGACGTGTGTGTGTGTGTGTGTGTGTGTGTGTGTGTGTGTGTGTGTGTGTGTGTGTGTGTGTGTGTGTGTGTGTGTGTGTGTGTGTGTGTGTGTGTGTGTGTGTGTGTGTGTGTGTGTGTGTGTGTGTGTGTGTGTGTGTGTGTGTGTGTGTGTGTGTGTGTGTGTGTGTGTGTGTGTGTGTGTGTGTGTGTGTGTGTGTGTGTGTGTGTGTGTGTGTGTGTGTGTGTGATCATCTCTCCCTGCTAGTCATGTACTGTCTGTGTCGCATCACTTATTACATTCTGCACTTCTTTGTGTGAGTGTCTGACTATCTGAAAATGTGTTTTTGCTCACTTATTCGCTTCATCTCTTTCTCCTTCTGTCCTTTTTGTTTCACGAGTATGCCTGCAGCGTGTCACACGTAAGATGACTCAGGGTTTTTTTATTCATATATATTTATCTGTCATTCCCCATTTTTGTCTTTTATCCTGGTGTTGTTTTTCTTCCTCCCTGTTTGTTGCAGGCGCATTAGTGTGTGTGGTCTCGGTGGACCTGCTATCTGCTGTGTGATACCTGCACTAATGCTATACCTTCATGTACCATCCCCATGGGCCGTTGCAATGAAAGAAGAAAAAGGTTTTCCTCTCTTTTCCCTCGCCGGAGGTCTCGGGGAAGGCCTGATAGGAGGCTGAGGAAAGCTCGGTCTTTCAAAATGCATTAACAGACTCCCTTTTCTGCAGTCTGTTAATGTAGTACACATTCAGCAGAAATGGTCAAAGTTGCACTTCTCCCTTCGGTAACTGTGTACATGATGTCACCTTTTTTTTTTCTTTTTTCTTGTGCTTAAGTTATAAAAAAAAAAAAGCTGCGCTGAGCAGAATTTTTATGTCCGATATTGACGTTACGATTTGAGTCTAAACAATCTTATGGAAATATATCAACACCTGACATTTATCTTTTAACATCTTAAAGATACAAATAAATCTGGGCGGCTCAGCTCTGATTAAAGGGGATTTGATGTTTCTCTTTCTTTCTGCCAAAGCTCACGACTTGAAAAAGTACCTGAACGGCTCACTGAACCGCTGCGGGATGAACTGGAGCAGCAGATTCCACCTTGAGCCAACTTCAACCTGTGAATTGCTGATTTGTTCAGAAATGTGGAGGGTGGTGGTGGTGGGGGCTGATGAGTCATAACACATACAGCACGCCAAAAAGGTTGAAACCTTTACAAGCCAAATAACCATATTTGCTTAACTTCAGTAGATTTACATGGTATGAAAATTAAAACAATGATTTATAAAGGTTTTACATGAAAAAGGTCAATTTTTAATATTCACCCGTAACCGTCTCACATTAAGATGTTATCATTGAACCCACACCCAGTGACAGGCCAGTAGTGTTGCCGTCTTAATGGGAGCAAAAAACTAAATAAACAGAGAAAGAAATGGTCCCAAAGCAGTCAAAAGTCTATGAATCAGTAGCAATAGATTAAAAGATCCTCTCATAGAAGCTTTCAGGTATCTGTTTAAAAAAAAAAAAGTAGTGTCGTCTTAATGGGAGCAATAAACTTAAAGGGGACCTATTATGCCATCTAATAGCTATTTTAAACAGGCCTTGAATGTCTTTTAAAAACAAGCTTTTGATTTTTTTTGCTAAATAAATAAGAAATTCAGCCTCTGAGATGTCTTTATCTTCCCAGTCTCTAACCTCATTATCTATGAGGGATTCTGAGTGGGCGGGGCTATGATAATGAGGCTCTGTGCTGATTGGCTGCCTGAATGACGCGATACACCGCTCAAGAAAAAATGGCGGAAGCTCCGGCCGGCGGAGTTAGTTGTTGTTGTTGTTCCGGCCAGAGTTAGTTGTGGGCGTGGTTTCACACATCGGAGCCCAACCTATGTAAATCTCGCCCGTGGTTACGTAACGATGGGAGCAGAATCTGAACGGCTCGTAGAAGTCACATCACACTGGATGGCTCATCCGGGCGGCTGTACAGACACTGCAGAATTTGGTTGCTTTCCTCCTTCTCTGAGTTGGCAGGCTGAGGGGAGACCACTTTATATATGTTAAAGCAAGAACAAAACGTGTTTTTCATAATAGGTCCCCTTTAATAAACAGAGAAAGAAACGGTTCCAAAGCAGTCAAACGTCTCACATTAGTAGCAATAGATTATCACATACACTTTCAAGCCTTCGTCTGATGTTTTAAAAAAAATGTTTAACTTAATAATCTAAAGTGTTTCTTTTAACCCCAGTAATGATGTGAATATGGCCTGATGGGAGGGAAAAAAGCTACCCAACCGTTCTCTGTAGGTGAGACGTTAGCCGTCATCAAGTCCTCCGCTGGCTTGTGAAGTAAAGCTTGTCTCCATGAGGTGTAAAAGTTGGGTGTTAACCACGTCTGGAGAAGAGACTGGAGCTGCAGGAGAGAAGTTTAGCCTCATATCTCTTCAGCCATGAACTGGAATAACGTAGAGTAAATTATAAATATGTAAATGCATGTATTCAAACATTCAGTATCAAACAGCTTATAACTTCTAGTATGGGTGAACCTGCAAGTCGCTGCCATGTGATCAAGTTTCACTTCAGTAAAGCGGATCAACACCAGCGACATCGTTAGCTGCTGTTTTGGTGACAAAAACCTCTGAAACCATTCAAACAAGGAGGAGTTTATCCCGTCTACACACTTGTTTTTCAGGCTCCTGGCCTCCTCAGAAGTCATCCAGGCTTGTAGTGTTTTTAAAAAAAAAAGAAAAAAGAATGAAGTCATGTTACAGCGGCGTTGCTGTTAATTTCACCTAAACTCTGTCAAACGTCTCCGCAGGTGTCAGTTATGATATACTTCTGAAGCAGAGCGCAGCAGGAGTCGGCAGCTTGGACGTATGGACCGTTAATGAAAAGCTTGCAGGAATGTGACAGTGTTTGTGCGCGCCGGTGGAAACACATCAGGGAGGAAAAAGCAGGAGCCAATTCTGCACTTTATCCCCTTTTCAATATATAATGCTCACTCGGGGAATTCTTTGAGCTGCAGCCACATTCATCGGCTCCCTCTCTCCCCTCCTTTGTTTCCCGTCCTCTCTCTTCCCATCACGCCACACCGCTCGCTTTCTTCCTCCTCTCAGACTCAAGCATGTGTTGTGTGTGTGTGTGTGTGTGTGTGTGTGTGTGTGTGTGTGTGTGCGCGCTTCCACATCTGCCGTGTGTCTGAACAGCATATGTCTTAAGCGCGAGTGTGTTCCCCAGGTTTTATGCAGATATATTTTGGATGTCTGATTTCTATGCTTGTCTTCATAGCTCGGATTTGTGTGTGTGTGTGTGCGTGTGTGTGTGCTTCTCAGTTTCTGTTATCAATCAGGACAATGTGTCTCAGGAGTCATAAATCTCACACACATCTGGTTTTCTGTACAGGACTCCTGGGATGAGCTGTGTGTGTGTGTGTGTGTGTCTGTGTCTCATTACATGCAAGATCTTCTTATATAAATATGGACAAATCTGCTCTAATTGGGCTTTATCTCTTTTATCAGTCACCCTGTCGGCGTGTAAGTGGACGGGTTTGTGCACATTTAGTCTCAAACCTGCAGCGTGCTTCTCTGTTTTCTTCCACGCCTGAGTTTTCAGAGCTGGTCTCGCGAGGTTTCGTCTGCACAGCATGAGTTTGCATGTTTGCCGGCATGCGTGTGTTTTGTGTATTAATATGCGCGGGAAACAGCTGGCGTGGCTAATGGGTGTCCCTCCTGCATCCCTTCCAGATCCTGTCCTCTCCTGCACACTCTGCTCATTCAACTGAACACGTCGTCCTCGTCCACTTCTTCTGCTGCTGCTTCTCTCTCCTCGAGGCTTCAAACGCACGCGCGTGCGTGTGTGTGTGTGTGTGTGTGTGTGTGGCTGAGGGTGATACTGAAGCATATAGGAAGTGGGAGCAACTGTTGATAATGAGACGGTTCAAACTGGGGAAATGTGGGATTAGTGTTGAAAAAACACATATTTCAAAATAAAACACACCCTTTTTTTTTCTTTTTTCTCTACTATATCTACTCGGTTAAGTGGAAAATGTCAGATCAATGCCTAATCAACGCAAGACTCTAATCAGACATGCATTGCATGTATTTCATAGGTGGTTTCAGAGCTCTGGAAGATGCCATATTCACAGGAGTTGACTCCTCCCAACCTTGGTTTATTCAGAAATGGTCAAATGGGCGATACGAAAAGGTCCGGCAGCTGATTGGATCTTCCCCACCTTGCCTCAGTGATCAAATTTATCCATCATCTTCATTTCTGAAGTCCCTACCAAAACACAGTGAGATAGCCATCGGCTGCCAGTCCAGTCTGTCAACCTGGAAGAGTCCTGGAACGGTGTGAGGATGACGGGGGCTCGGCTGGAGCAGCCGGCTGCTGCCAGAAGTGACGGCGGGCCATCTAGAGGTCACCCTAGGCAAAATTAGCTTGGATGAAGGTAACTATTTCCAGCTTCTTAGCTAGACTTCAACCCTGGAGTCATCTATTGGTAAAATTACAAATTGTACATATATTTGACTTTTAATATGATTTACAAAATTCAACCAAGCTGTCAGTGATGTGAAATCTCACTTTCAGAGTCAGCCCCTAGTGGTAATTTGAGGAACTGCATGTTTTGTGATTTATTTATTTATTTTTGATGGCGTATCAATCTAAATATTACCTTAAATATTAACTTGCATTAGAATAGTATATTTGAAGTAACTTTTATACCTGGGTCTCTATAAAACTGAAAAAGATTTCTGAAATAGTGAAGAATGTTGCAACTAAATGACTTAAATGCTAGCATGAAGTTACTCACCTGCGCTGGAATCATTTTCCAGAATTATCACAGACTTCTTTAACTTTAATATGGTCCTCTGAGAGAGTTTTAAATTATTAGAAAACTACAAAAAAGAAAAACACTGAAGTCTTTTGAAGCAAAATAGTACACATTTTATTATGTTGAAGTACAAATTAAAAAATACACACTCCCTTTTCTTGAGGAATGATTTATGGTAATGATGCGGGGGGGGGGTTGGAATAGTAATGTGACCACCATGCAAATTTAAATCAAAGTTAACAGCATGGTGTTGAAGTCCAGAGAGAATGAAAGAGGAACGGAGGAGTTTGGCTCAGACAGGGGTTATGCATAAGCAAGTTCAATTAGCAGAATTTACCATATTAATTAGTGCTATTAGTAGCCCGGGTGTGTTTCTTCATGAGTGCGCACTTTTGGTAGTTTGAGATTAGATTTTTTTTTTTTTTTTTTTAAAGAGTGGGCTGTCGAGAGCAGAGAACAAGAAGCGGCGCGGGCGAGAGAAGATATAGTTTACATTAGCATTTGTGAGTGCATCCCTGCTTGTTGCTGGAAGACTGGCGCGGGGCGGATGCATCCAGGAGTGCGTGTGCAGTCGTGCAGGCCGCTTTACCCCCAGAGTTTGTGTGCAGTTCGCCGTCCCGGCTCGCGTGCCTTTTCTTCATAAAAACGCCACTCAACTCCTCCGCTGAGGAATCAGGAGCAGCTGGCGGCAGTTTCTCTCCTCTTTCCTTTCAATTCTCTCCTTTTCAGGCCACTCCAGTTGCCTCTTCACCAGTCACTCTCTCTCTATTTTTAGTTTCCTGCTCTCATTTATGCATCCCTCGGTTTATATCCTCGGTCTGGCTCACTTGTGCTCTATCCTTGACTTCTACTTCTCCTTTTTTTGTTTTTGCTTCTTTTTCTTATTTTATATTTGCCAAATTTGAAAAAACCCGCCGTCTTCTCCGACTTCCAAGGCCAAGCGCTTCACTTTTCACCCACGCCTGAACACACGAATCCCCTTTCATTCATGATCGGACCGCTGAGCAATTCTTTTCATTTGAATTATTTTCAGGTTCAGGTGAAATTAATTTGTGGAGGGCTGCTACATCCTGGCAGCGTGCTCACTTCTCCACAATCATGCCTCCATTGTAGTTAAAGGATGGGGGGGGGGTGATGGAGGACCAACAAAGGAAAGCTCTCAGCACCCTCCTGGTGTGTCTGCACCGAGGCTGGGAAGCTCATCAGCACCCTCTGCTGGCGGGAAGAACCGCCTCGCCGGGCCACTTGTTGACTCCCCCCTCCACCCAGATGGTTTAATTGTCTTCTTATTTATGTATTTCACAATTGATTTCTTCACTTGGAGCTGATGTGGCTCTAATCCGCAGCGACTCGCTGTCATGGTTTGATGGATGGAACAAAGCCAGTAAGGAAGCACAATGCAAGACAAGCGCGACGCGCTCGAGCCTGTGTGATTCACTGCGTCTGTGCGTGTTACTTCTTCTAGCAGTGCATCTGTGTTGGTGTCTGTTTGTTCTGGACCAGAGTGAGCCTTGCGTAGGGGTTTGACTCTGTATGTCTGACATGACGAGCGCGTGGCAGCTGCTCCAGGAAGAGAAGCGAGATGCAAGACAATTATGTTCTGGATGTCGCAGCAAAAACAGCATTAAAGTCAGATGAGGTGATGTTTACCGGTTTGAACTGACAAGTACAGCGCCATATTGGTGCACACTATAGCCCCCACTCAGCCCACCCCCCCACCGCCACCGCCGCAATCCCCGGTGACCATGCTTCCCCTGTCTGTCACTTCCTGTGTGTATGTATGGGTGTGTGCCAGCCTGGTAGATGTATGCAGCGTCTGCCCCATTTCTTCCTCTTGCCTCAGATACGAGGCAGAGGGACTGGAAAGAAGGTCAGTGTAGAACGTACCGAGGAAAGGAGAGAGACGGGTGTAAGATCTGCAAAGAAAAGATTATGAAAAGAGACACGCGCTTGATGATGATATGAAACGGCAACACTACTTAAATGACAGCCATCGCCGCAGAGTCAGTTAGGTTTAAGATTAGTGTGTTTTAAGATGTGCGTATCATAATCCGACGTGATTTCCTGGATATAAAGCCTGTACTTGAACTCCAGGGAAAAATGTTGAAACTTCTGCATCCTCCTTTTACTCTGATTTCATGGTGAGACTTAGAAACCTAGAACTTTCACACACAACCACACACTTCAACCCTCAAAAATCAAACATTTTGATCTGTTGCGGATCTTGTTACAGCCTGTAAACACAGTTGTGGTGGTATAATATGGATAGGATAAAACAGTAACATTAAACATGACGTTTCCTTTTAGAAGGTCTATGTCATGTGACCATCGCAGGAAGATGAACACAGAGAAACAAGCTCTGCTGACACTTTTGTTCTTGAAATCATGTTATGTCACCAGACTGATGAGAAGGTCGATCCGTTTCAGTTTGAAACAGCATTGTGGAGTGAATATAGACGAGTGGAGGGGGTCCGGTGAAAAAACAAAGTCTTACATTACGTGACCCTGCCACTTGACTCTCTCGGCTGGCCCTCGTCAGGGTCCTGGAAAGTGTATTGGTACCGGGTCTGTTGCTATAGGCCTCGCTGGGGGTCGTACATCAGTGCAACTCTGGTCAACCAGGTGACCCTTTGTCACACAACATTTAGACACAACCAAAGAGCAGAGACGTTCCGGTTTGGAGGCCTCAGGATTGCATTATGGGTAATCGTAATGGGAGTCATAATGGTCATCTTCACATTGAAGCAGTTCTGCAGGAGTCAGACTCTGTATCGGTCTGTGGTGCTGAAGAGAGAGTGAAGCCGAAAGGCGGGGCTCTTTAACTGGTCGATTTACGTCCTGACCCTCACCAGTGGTCGTGAACTAAACTTTAGGTAGAGATAGAAAGATCAGGATTGAGAATACAAGCAGCTGAAATGAGTTTCCTCCGTAGGGGGGCTGGAGCCATTTGAGGTGGTTTGGCCAACCGATTGGGATACTTAGGATACCTGAAGTCCTCCCTAGGGAAGTGTTTGGGGCTTCCAGCAGATCCAGGACACGCTGGACAGATTACATCTCTCAGCTGTTTAGGAAAACTTTGGTATTCCCAAGGAAGATCTAGAGGAGGTGACGAGGAGAGAGATTTCCAGGATTTTCTGGTGCCCCCCAATCTTAACTCAGATAAGTGGAAAGGGATGGATGGAGTGACGGACTCCGGCCTCTACAACCATTTCTATTAAAGCTGTTATGTGGTTGAAAAGGAAACTTTTGTACTGTATCACTGTTACATTTGGTTTTTCATGTTGTTGGATACTTGAGAATTATGTCAGAAACATGTCATTTTGTAGAAAACAAACATAAAAACATGACATGTTCTTATGAGTAGTGATGATTTTCTATGACATTCACATTTTTGACATCAAAGTAGGCCTTTTACTTTGGCCTGTATTGTTTCCGTCTTTTATTAATTCTCAGTTATTGGGTTGTTATGCTTTTTTGTGCCGTATTGTTTATAAACTATGCATAATATTTTGCTTGTAAAGCACTTTTGTCAACTTTGGGTGTTTTATAAGTGTATAAATATGCGTTTGACATTCACCTCGACCTTTAAGTTCTGACTAGAAGTGCTGACTTCTATTTCAGTCAATTTCCCCTTTTTTCTCCCCAAGTTTCCACCAAATGAGATTAGTTGTATGACTGGAATTGACAGCTACAGTCAATCACCTGCTTTATCAATGAGCGCAGCCATCAATGATGCTCTGAACTCAGGGAAGCGATGACGGTAATAATACGAGACGGCTGTTCGCTGCAGACATGCAGACGCAGTCATTTCTGAGACCAAAACAACAAGGATCTTTTTATATCAATGCAAAAACGATACAACAAACTGGACTGTTTGGAGATTTAAAAAAAAAAAATCATTTTCTCCTTAACTGACCACTTCTCAAACTTCATGTTCTTTCACCCTTCCTTTTTGTCAACCTGCTGTTGTGTTATATTTAGACACTTCACTCGTGTTTATGGTTTGGGATTAAAAGCACCTTGTTTAGGTTTAGAAACTTTAAGTCTTGCGTTTAAATATCCCATCTCACTGTGTCACTCCACCACAGGAGAAAAATCCCCATTTCTTTTATCTTCCAGAGGTCCCATCCCAAATAATAAACATAAGAAGACATTATTTAAAAATAAACAAATCCTCACTGAATGCCTCTGAAAGAAAATTGCTCGATTAGCGTCCACTTGCACTAGTTAATTTTCTGTGACTTAAATTGTGAAGCCTTGGTAGTGTTTTATTGAATATAAATCCGCTGTCAGAGCTACTTATCGAGGCCAAATCCCTAAAAATTAATTTAGGTGTTACTGAGTCATTTTAGATTCGCAGCTTTTGCTGGCTGAACAAACAGGAGAAATGGACCTCTAGCTAGAACCTATAATGAGCTGAACATCAAAAGAACTGATGGCAGATTAGTTTGACGCATTTGAATGGACTGAATGAAGTGTAACCAATTTTCATGTGAGCACCTCGTTTCATCAGGTCACACAGGTGTAGACTTATTAATGTCTGACTATATTTGGAAAAAAAAATACACCTTTTTCTCACATCCACATTGTGTTCAATTCTTTATCAGTTACTTTTTTGTCTTGAGGATACGTTAATTCAAATCTAATGACAATTTTCAGTGATAAGAAAAGGAGACGATCAGAATTTGAGATGGACACCGTGCATGTGACTTCCTTGTAAAAGAGCAGTTAGTCTTTGCACAGATGCACAATGACTTTCTTTGTGAGTTTCTATCGGAGTTTCCTCTGTCCCGAAGCAGATTTCGCGAACCTTCAGAAGCAATGTCCCCCCATCGTCCCTCTTTATTGTGATTCAACTCTGATTCCAAAACCGACGTTACCTTTCTCTCTGACTCAATCTCCAACCATCCTCGTTTCAGATAATACCACTGAAATGAGGACTGTTGAAATCTGAGGTCCCAAGCATACATTTGTGGTGTAATGCCCCATGTTGAAGTCTGCTTCCTGAAGTGGATGGAGACTAGAGTTTGCTTCTTTGATCCACATCAGTCAGTGCAATTGCTCATTAGCATCTTCCCAAATGAACAAGAAAGCAAACGAACTCTGGTCTGTTTAAAGCAGACCAAACAGCTCTGGTGTGAACCCACACGACCCTTACTTGCGTCAATCTACACACCTGATCAAGTTTGCAGGAAGTTGGACACAAAGATAGAATAGTGAATCTGGTAGATTATCAAAATAAAACGCCAGATGTGGGATCCGACTCAGACAAAACTGTTACGTTAACCTGTGAAGGCTGCTGCGAAACCATTCTCAGAAGAGAGTTATACCACATACGAGAAGATCTTCACTTTAGAAAAGAAGAAAAACCCATATTGTATGACACCACCCATCCAGATATGCCTTTAAGCAACCAGATGACTGCAAAATTCTCAAAATTCTCTGCAAAATTCTCATTCTCAAAATTCTCGTATCTTATGTCTGCTATAAGCTTAGATTGACCATTTTGTTAAAAAAAACTTCACTTCCACTTTGGCAATTTCAGAAATTACACAGATTAAAAGTTTTGGCTCTGACCTCTGAACTTTTTTTCAACCAATTCAACCAAAATGTTATTCTTCAAGTTATGAAGCTCTTCTTTCCCTTGTTTCTAAAGAGAAATAACGTATATAAGAAGACTTAGCAGTGAAAGAAGAACATCATACATGTTTTTTTAACATGTCACCATACTAGTGAGAATTAACCAAATGTCAAGCAAAATAAACTGTCCCCTTTGTTTCTCATTTAAGTTGTGGTAGTGATGGCCTGCATTATTCAAACTGATAGGCCTGGAACATCGATGGTGTGTTTCTCTTGGCTCATAATGAAGAATTAAGAAATGTCAACCTTTGGTTAGCCTGTTATCTCCAGAGCTCAACCCTTCAGAGAGGTGAATGACAACAGAGATAGAAAATGGAGACAGATAGGGCGGAAGAGACTAAAGACGTATTGGAAAGCTACGAAAGAGGATGAGAAGGCAAACAAAAAGAGATTCAATTTCAGACATTACAATTCAATCAACATTATTCTTCCCCAGGCAGCAATAGCTGCAGGAACGCATTAAAAACACATAAAAACATCAGAAAGATTATATTACTCACTACAGAGGTCGGGACTGATGCGAGTTTGCGGGCACCTGCACTGCTTATCCATGTCATTAATGAAAAAAGTACGTACACGCTGAAAGAGGACCGGTCTGAAAATGAAAAGAAAGACAAAAAGGGTGTGTGATGATGGTGAACAAAAGCTGGTGAAATGGGAAGGTTGGCAAAAAAGAGAGAGGGGCTGTGAAAGAAAGGCTGTACTTAGCAAAAGGACACTGTAAAAAGCTTGAAAAGGGGAAGGGATAATAAAAAAAATGAAAAGGTTGATAAAAAGGGAAGAAATCTGCTGTAGCTGGAGCTTGTATGAGTGAGAAATTATCTAAAATGATAAAAAAACCTTAAAGCATAAAAGGAAGAACATGTTAGGTGTGCAGCACAAGATCTACCTCTTCCTGAAAACACCTCTGCTGAAGCATCTTCACCACTTGTCATTTACTTTTGAGCCCAAAATGTCATGAAATGGGGTGTGTGTGTATGTGTGTGTTGCACAGAGCATGCTCGGGTTTGTGCATGAAGGGATGTTTACTGTAAGCTCCACAAGCATTCAGTTGTCCATGACGGTGAAGCGGTGTAATGTGTTACCATCCATCCAACATCCAATCTCACGCTGATTCCAGCATTGCGCTACACGGTTTCCAGCTCGTACCTGCTACCGCTGGACATGCTTGTAACGCGCAAATCAACACTACAGGCCACAGTGGAAGTCGGGCTTTTTCCTCACCGTTTTGGCTCCAGAGGTTCCCTCCCACCTGCTTGTGTTTAAGTAAAAAAAAAATGTAAGAACGAGCCTCGCCCTTTAGCTGTACCCGCATTCCTTAAAACAGACATTTTTTTTAATAAAGTGCACTATAAACAACTCACAGGAGACCACCTTTCTTTTTTTGTTTTTCCTCAGGTTTGCCTACTCTCACAGGGCTATTTTGTGGTGACACGGGGCAGTAAAAAACCCAGTCTTCTCACACTTACGCAAACATACGCAGACATGACACAATAAAGCAGATTTATGATGCTTCCATTTATGTTGTACTTCTATGTGCAGCCACACTGAGCAAGGGTCATATTTGTCTTGTACTTCATCCCACTCTGCTACCCTCATACTTCTTAGAGCACCGCTCATGAAGCAAATCTCTTTCCAATATCACCTTGGATGAAGCTCCTCTCCCACTAGTTGAAGCAGAAGGACATGATGATTCTACAAGGTGACGCCTCCAGTGGGAGCTAATTATGTCATATTTCACATGATAATCAATCAAGGCTTTGTTTTTCTTCTTTAAACCTACATGGGGCCACATGAGGCTGTATCTCAGCGCTGTGAGAGGTGCTGCGAACTAACCACCTCCTGTTTAATACCTGCGGGAGTACTTGTGTATCCAGATCAAACTGTTGCTTAAGTACAAAGCACAGCGGTAAACCAATTACACTTCCAAAGACTTCGAACGGATCCATCTACATCAGAAGTTTGCCTGCAGTGAATTCCTGCAAACACATTTCTTCTTTTTTTTCTTTTTTTAAGACTCAGTTTGGTGCCATGAAATGCCATTAAGGTCAGCCAATTAGCATTTTGTGCATCAGTTTAAACCCTATTGTTTGTATTAACTTGATGACCAAAATCCTTACCCTGACCTTAACCTGATACCTGAAATGAACCAGGTTACTTTCATTTAAAGGGGACCTATTATGGCATCTAATACCTATTTTAAACAGACCTTGAATGTCTTAAAAACAAGCTTTTGATTGTTTTTGCTAAATAAATTAGAAATTCAGCCTCTGAGCCATGTCTTTATCTTCCCATTCTCTAACCTCATTATCTATGCAGGATTCTGAGTGGGCGGGGCTATGATAATGAGGCACTGTGCTGATTGGCTGCCTGAATGACGCGATACACCGCTACGAAAAAATGGCGGAAGCTCCGGCCGGCGGAGTTAGTTGTGGGCGAGGTTTCACTCATCGGAGGCCAACCTATCCATCACATTTTGTATGTCTGTGTGGACCCCAGGAAGAATAGTCTTCCCATGGTGAAGACTAATGGGGATCCTTTTTAAATAAACAAATAAACACTAGATGGCTCATCCGGGCGGCTGTACAGACACTATATATGTTAAAGCAAGAGAAAACCTGTTTTTCATAATAGGTCCCCTTTAAACTGGCAAATACAAATGACTATTATCATAAAGGGCAGCAATAAAAACAACCCCCCACCCCCCCAAAGAATCAACAATTAAACAGAACTCAATTAAAAATTTTCCACATGCATAATAGATACTACAGCTAAAACTATAAACCCTACCAAAGCCCTTTAGAGACACATAGAAACCACAAATAATTCCTTCAGCCTCAGAGAGTTTAGAAGTTTGGTGGAAATAGGAATAATATAAACTTTAAAACAGTTCAATTTGCAGTGAGGGACTTTGTAAAGCTTACCACTTGGTAAAAGTTCATTTCTGTGGGTAGAGGACATGTGAGTCAGTCGAAACCTTCTGAGCATGACAATGCGCCACTCAGAAATTGATTAAAGGCCCTGAGGGTCAGTCTGGTTTTCACGTGAACAGCAGGGTTCTGATACTATTTCATGCTGATATTTGAATGAGGCCAAATGTTTTTGCTGTAAACCGAGAAAGGCAGTGTCATCTGCAAATTTGAAAACATAACTCCAAGGGTAGCTGTCTGTACTTTTGTTTGTATACGATGTAAACAATATTGGAGACCTGACACAACCCTGCCAAGCTGCTCTGAGTGTTCTGTTGGGTGAGAACGGTGTCCATTTGATTTTGATTGGTTAAAATACCATTTGATTTAAAGGGATTGACAGTCATCTCCTTCAGTGTTATAACAAGTAAGTGAGGCTGGAGAGTATTAAAAGTCCACACATAAAATCCCTGCATAAGCTTCTGGGTTTTCTAAGTGCTTGGCAACAAAATTGATGTTGGTGTTGATGGCGTCATCAGAACCATTCCCCTGTCTGTCGGCGAGCTGCGGTGGGTCGAATGCCAAATTGACTTCTGCAGGCAACATACACTTCTCAAAGCTTTTCATTGCAATCAAAGTCAGTACCATTGATCTGAAATTACTATTTTCATTTGGTAGTTGGGACAATAATTGATTTCGTGCAGAGGGTGGGAGGTTGGGAATAATATGAAAATCCACTGGCGGCTGGAAAATGGGGCACAAGGCCAGAGTTGAGTCTTTGGCACACATCTTCAAGGGCAGTGCACAAATGCTACCTGGGCCAGTAGAATTTTCTATTGTATGTTCCTGATTGAAAATTGACTGAATCATTATTGGGTCAACTACAATCCTGGAACAGGGATGAGTTGAGAATGATTTCCAGCACAATTTTAGTTCCCTTTGAAAACTCAAATTCAAACCAGAGGCTTTTTCCAGGCCTTTATCAACAACAGCACAATTATTTCATGCTAAGATTGGTATTTACCTTCATATAGTCTCAGAGCTTCTTTGAGATCTAAAATCCTGCACTATAATGTCTTTGTGATTCTTCCTAGCATCTCTCAGCATAGGGTTAAGTTCCCTCTGTGTGACCCTTAAACCTGGTCTATCATTATTTATGAAAACTCTCTTATTCCTGTGTGTGTATAGAAAGATTTAGGGCCTGAAAATGATCCATAGGGCCTCCATATCCAAGGGTCGGCACCAACGGTTGCTTGTCAAACTGCCAGTTGTGCACAGTTTGTTAGTGCTGCTACTGTATCAACGCAACAATGGACATGGCGATGCATTCAGAGTGACAGAAACGAATCAGCGGAGTTGTCTAAAAGAGTAAATTAAACTTTTGTCAGTAAAACAGCAAATATATATACTTTTCAAAGGTATTATTTCAGTGCCGAAAAGTCTGTAATTGAGTCAGGGACTATCTCTTAGAAATTAGTTAAGCAATAGAAAAATCACAAAGTTCATACAAAAATTAGCAAATGGGTGGAAAGGGCAGGTGGAACACGCTCATGATACACGTTAGCTGTTTAACTGTTTTATATAATTTTACCTGACGTGGCACTTTAATAAAAAAAACAAACAAATAAAACCCCAAACAATTAACCCTTTTATAGTTGTCATGGATGTGATTTCTAGCAATTGAGACTGAGTGGAGAGTGACTCACATTTGGATCCAGCCCCCAGTGGTCAGTTAAGGGACTGCAGTTTTCTTTACTTCTGGCTTTGCTATCATGACAATACAACTCCACTTTGGTCTCATGAATGTTCCAGAAGAGTTGTGGTTTGTTCAGATGCAGTATTGTAAACATCAGTTCTCCTTGTAAGGTCCCATTAAACAGAAGAAACCCTTCCAAATACAACAAACCTGTTCTTCTTCTTCTGATTGTGCTGTCATGGATTTGAATGTTCAACATTCTCAGTGAGGCCAGTAGTGTCAGAGATGTTGCGTATTGAATTTTTTTTCTTTGTATAGCTCTGAGTATTGCAAGGTCTGACCTTGGAGTACATTTTGAAGCTGCCTTGAATGCTTTCCCCTTGTAAATAATCTTTCTTATTGAGTGCATTTGCAGAGAGATCAATACTCATTAGTTGGATTAAGGCAATACTCTGATTAAGAAACTGCCATGTAAACAGGAACTTCAATATGAATAAGGTCTCACTTGAAGTAATAAATAACTGCATTAAGTCAAGTGGAGGATGCCTTAATCGAAAAATAATGTGTTTGAAGTTTTTAAAGCATTTTGCAGAAATGTTTGAGAATGACAACAAACACAATAAAATAAATAAAAGAATGGTACTGGAAATAAGAAGCTGTACTTGAACCAAAACACGTAACATGGTGTATGGTATTACTATGACAACAAACTCATGTTAAGTGTCATTGAAATTCTGGAGGCAACGTTGGCACAGATGTTTTGCTGAGTCTGTGGAGCGATGCTTGCAGGAATGAAAACCAGTGGACATTGAAAATATTTTAGCAGTTTGCATTGCCTCAACGGATGGCGCAAAGTGCAGATGTAAAGGACATTCATTAATCAAACCTTAATATTATCATATTTAGATTGAGGTCAATTAATTGATATTCATGTTACCATAGTCACTGTAAAATGTTGAACTCCAAGTTGTTTGAAAATCATTTGAACTCTTTCAAGATTGATTTTCAACGATTGCTTGTCTAACACTATAGCTTACAGTATATCTTTCCCTCTCGGTATTGTGTTACATATACTCGAACGCTCCAGAGCAGCAAACTGCCACAAATCAAGGGCTGATGGTTAGCAGCTACAACATACCCTCTTAAATACTACAGAAGCAGTAAGAGAGTCCTTAGCGTTGCCCGCTACAGTAAACAAGTCTGAGGTTGTATTTGACTAAGATTCAATATAATCAGATGAATATTAAGTTTTGTTCACACTGAAACATGAAGTCAAAAGAGGAGATACAATCAGGCTGTGTGTTTATGTACAGAATTTAAGAAGCACTTCATATATACGTGTATTAATGGCTAAATCAAGCTTGGACTGTGATAAACTAAGTGATCAAAGAGACTGGAAAATGAGCTTTACTTTCCCGTTTTGCGTTATTTAACTTACCCAATTTAACCCATAAGTTTCTGTCCACCTTCATCAACTTGACTAGAACTGGCCAGGGAAAAGGCAAATAAAGTGTGGGCTTCCATGCCTGGTGATATTGAGCCACATATTGAACTGAATTGAATTTTCTTGTACTTTAATAATCCCAAAGAAAAATTAAATTTTTACAGAATAATGAATAAGAGCTCAAAGAGCCTCCTCTTCTGACAGAGTCATTGTAAAAGTCACTGAAAGAGTGAACTTCTGTACCGGTTTTTATTGCACATGACCTGAATAAGCCTTGAACTGAATATGAGAGGGTGGTGTTGAGCATTAAATCTAGCAGCTTGTGCAGCTTTCTAAATTCAACTCTATGAGCTCAATACAAGAGTACAAGAGTTAAACTGCATCGAAACAAATTACAACTCATGAAACAATGGCCTATGGAGAAATGAGGCAACAATTGAGTTGTTTGGCCTTAATACCAAGTGATGTTTATTTCACATTTAGCGCATTGAAATCAAGCAAAGTTGAAAAGAAAAATGGGCCAAACTTCCACCGCAGCGATGTTAGACACTGAGGGTTAAACGGAAACCAACTGCAGGAAGTTGTTGCTGCTGCTAAAGCTGAATCTACAAGCTGCTAAGTTATGGAGGTCCTTTTTTTTCTTTTCACTAGAAGAACTAGTTCTAGGAAAGTAAAAGAAACCTTGTTTTGAGAAATTCCGTCTTACTTTTAGTCTAGTGGCTTGACTGTTTTGCTAGCTTTATGATTCCTAGTCCAGACATTTTTTTTATCCCATTAACGGTTTTATTTTTGCTTAATATAAGAACAGTTGACTAGATTTAGGAATTTTAGGGTCATTTCTGCAGTTTGTTTTGGTTTCATTTTTGTTAAATGAATAATTGAACAGTGGACAAAAACAAAAACTCGGAGGTTTTTGTTCATCTGAGGTAATCAGATGACTCATGTTTTCCCAAAATAGGAAAAAAAAAACCTAGAAGTAAAAGATTAAAGTTTTTCACATGACAGTGAAGTGTTGAATCGGTAAACAGGATTTGTAACAACATGATTTATGCAGCGATGTAGAGTAAAATAAAACAGTCTGGGTGCAGTGACACTAACAAGAAAGCAAAGTAAACTAAATTCAGTTTCCTTTTCTTCTCCCCACCCTTAAATCATCGTGTTTCCACACAACTTGCATGTGTTTGATGATACTCACTACAAAATTATCTCATGCATATTTATGTCAGCCTTCAAAGCGAAGGCAACGCTATACGGCGAATAAGAAGGTGTCTGCGGAGATAAGGTGAGTTTCTTTATGTTTGCATCAAAAGCTGAAGTCGTGGCTGCTTTACCACTGCCAGAAAGGAGACAACATGCTGTCAGTGTTTTAACATGGAGAATTAAAATGGAAAAAGAAAAAATTAATAGTACGTGAGGCTACACTAAGACCTTTTCCTTTCTGTGAGGTCTCCTCTCTCGGTGAATAGTGCCATTACTGGTGGTTCTGGACAGAGTGAAGCGGGTGGTGACTCAAAAAAAATAAATAAAAAGCATATTGTTTGAGCAGTAAAAGGGCTGAGAGGGAAAGAGAGGGAGAGAAAAAAGAGAGGTGGATTTCGCGCACATCTTGTTTTGGCCTTTAAGAGCCCGAAGCTGTCTCTGGTTTGTCATTTAGTGACGAGCACGTGAACAGAATTGGGTCGTGACTTTACCAGAAATCTCAGGGAGATGGAGGAGAGAGAAATATGGGAGGAAAGAAAAGACTGGAGATGAGACAGGAGACAGAACTAAGGGGGAGGAGGGTTAAAAAAAAGAGAGCAGAATTGACTCATATTTGAGAGGGAGGGAAGGGTGTAAAACAAAAGAGCAGGCGGTGGAGATTGGAGGGTATTTGATGGCGCCTCCGGGCTTTATATGTCACCCCACGGATTCTGAGGACAAGCATACACAAAGGTATGTACAGAAAGATAGAGGTGTGTGTGTGTGTGTGTGTGTGTGTGTGTGTGTGTGTGTGTGTGTGTGTGTGTGTGTGTGTGTGTGTGTGTGTGTGTGTGTGTGTGTGTGTGTGTGTGTGTGTGTGTGTGTGTGTGTGTGTGTGTGTGTGTGTGTGTGTGTGTGTGTGTGTGTGTGTGTGTGTGTGTGTGTGTGTGTGTGTGTGTGTGTGTGTGTGTGTGTGCGCGTGCAGATAAGAAATTGATCTGCAGAATCACCGAGGGACAAATGTGAGTTCACACAGTTATATTAAAACTTCAACACATCGGATCTGCATGCCTCGCCCATGCAAATACACAATCGACCTGATGCAGAAGTTGCACGGCCTTACACTGTAACTCTCACACAGTCCCATGAATCTCTGTCGCTCACACACACACACACACACACACACACACACACACAATCAAATGAAAGAACACAGCCAGCGTCCCACAGCTGGGCGCTGATGAGTGAGAGGGAGAGGCCGCCGGGCCTGCTGTGTGAACAGGCAGTATTTCCATACAAATCAATGGAGTGTCAGACTAAGCTCGGGGACGCATCAGGGGACAAGCCTGGTCACACACGCAATGAAGCTGCACATACACACTCATCTCATCACGACATGCAGGCAGAGGAAGCTGCAATCACCTGCCCTTTACACGGCTTCACACACACATGCACTGACTCACATGTGGCCAGCTGGCCGGTGATGGCACATCCAGAGGACCATTAAACTGGCATGGTTGCTTTCACAATATAATCTGCTGCATGGATTTTTTTTTTTTTTGTGTGTGTGTGTAAATCTCACATTTTGAACAGAATCAATTTAATTACACAACCGTAACCAGCATGTGTCAGATTTGAACACTTGTGAGATCCAAACTGCTTTGATAAGCAACCTTTCAAAGTAAAGGAATGATCTGTAAATTGGGAAAACTTAGTTATTAGAATATATATATAATTTAGATTAGACGTATACAACTCAAGCCAAGTTTGACAAAAACCTTTTGGAGCGAATTCATGCATCGTCTTGCGCATCATCACACGGATGTCATTTCATGAGTCGCAGCAGAATTAAAGATGATTGGACAAGTTTAGCACAAGATAAGCCAGCCAAGCTAACGTGTGGTGGCCGAACTAAGGTGGTCTAGGTGACTTCCTGTTATCATCCCTGAAATAAACGTTGGTTTAAAAGGACCAAAAACATATAAGCGGAACAGGCAATGCACTTTTCAAGGAATTTCTTGTTTTTTTCATTTGAAGTAAATGGAAGCTGGAAGCCATGTGCCCTCCCCCTCCCCCCTCCAAAAAAAAAATCTAAACGAGACTAGACCACAATCCAGGCACGCAATGGGCTGCTCTCCTAACCTAAATACCAAAACAATCTAACCTAAATTAACCAAAACTGGAAGCATAACGACTGGTAACTCCCAAATCAATTTACAGTTAACCTATAATAAAACACAAAAAAGGTAAACAGCTGTTGTTGGTGTGGTGGCAACGCCCCCCCCCCCCCCCCGCGCGCCCTCCCGGTTTTATCCCTCCTGGTGAGCTTCCTCAGCCAATCGCCAATCACACAAATTAGGCAGATAATCTCAAATCAATCGCACCTTGACATTAATGCGTGCGTAACCCAATCCAACACTTCAACATCCAATAAGCACTAAGCAAAATCCACTTATGGTGTCGACCACTAAGCCACCGCACTTAGTGGCTGGCAGAAAAAGGTTTGCATGTCGTCCCCGCGCTTTTGTCGCTTTGTAGAAAAGTGTCCCCTAAATGGAAAGTAATCTCCCACCCAATAATCAGACAAATATTTAAGGTGCACTGATGCTCCTTCGTCTGCTGTTAACAAGCATTGCAGTCCCTCCTTCGTCCCTCGTACCGCCTTGACTGCAGTCTTATTGTCTGAATCTCCAATTAAACACATAACGTCACCGTCCCAATATTCTCGCTGCAAACTCGACAGCTAATAAAGCATGACATGGTTTAAATTCCTCCTTCCTGTCTTCAACAATTCCTCTTTACCCAGATTTTGGGTCGGATTCCAGGTGTTATTCAGGTTTGGACACTGAAAAAAGTACCTTTCTCTGTGGTTGAGAGTGTACAGTATGTCATGTACACAATTTTCTCTGGGGCCACCAAAGTTTGATAATGTATAACTTGGTGAGACACTTGCATCAAAGACCCAGATCAGGGTAGAGTCATCCATCTTTACATGCACCTGACTTCACACCATGCTGCGTTTGCTGTACCTCGGAAATGTTTGTGACAAAGCTGAAACACTGATTTAAAAAAAGGAAACATTGGTTCCAGGGGACTCGGTTCATGCTCTGAAACTGGCAGCCATTAAATGGTCCAAGACGTTTCTCTGGGTTCCTGGGATGTTTTTTCCTGAAGAATAACACGGATGTTTTAGTAAGACCTCACAAAAGTTATCCATAAAGATAACAATTTTTTTTTTTTTGTAGCTCAGACATTTGTCTTTCTTTTAACTTTTACCTTTTGAAACATGTCATAAAAGCACATCTTTAAAAGAGAGAGAAATATGATTTCCCCATTGTTGTAACTGCCCACTTCTTCCTATCTGGTCCCCACTTGGCTTGAACAAGCACATTAGCTTGCAGGGAACTAATTCAAGCCTCCGATGAAAAATGAGATATGATTCACACTTTAATTAGTTTCCACATGTGTGAATATGTCTTCCTTTTTTCTCGTTACCACCATGTTTGCTCCGAATGGAGGTTAGTGTCACATCATCTGCAAGCTACAAATCAAATTCTGAGAGCATAAACTGGATACTTTTATCTGTTTTAGCCTGGAGAATGTCAAATCCAAAATGAATTTCAGTCCAAATGGTCTAATGGAAATGGAAATGACAAAAAAAAATACTCATCAGTCTTTGAAAAAACTCATAATGTTCGAACTCTGCTGCACACCAATTTTATCTGCCATCATATTTCTTTGTGATGGGGAGGCAGGAATTAAGTATTGCATTAGAGTAAGCATATTAAAAGGATAAGAGCATCACTACAAGCCCGAATGAATTACCCAGCGATGAGGAAAAAGAAGGATAGAAGGAGGAGAGAGGAGGGAAGAAAAGGTGAATAGCGTTAAAATTATAGGTGTGCAAGTGTGTTTGTTTATCGAGAACAAAGACGAGGAGGAAAGAGCCCATTCATCGTCTGCTGGGTGAAATGAAGTAGAAGAATGGGCAAGAAAAGAGTAACATGAGCAAGCGAACAGAGAAGACACATTATTAAAGTAGGAACACTGGACAGCTGGAGACTAAATGGATGAAGGGAAGAGAAAAAATCGAGTTAGGGCCACAGAGACAAAGTAAAAGGCCTAGGAAATTAAAACAAACAAGCCATCATCCATCCCATGCCTCTTTTGTTGCTTAGTTCACTTTAAAGGTCGGCATGAGCGTGACAGAGTGGAGAAGAAGAGGAGGCGGTCAAGATTTATCCGTCGACGGGGAGGAGGAAGAGGAGGAGTGGCAGTGGCGCCGGTGCTTCAGAATTTTTGATCATCGCCACAGCGACCGGTCCCCTGGCAACCGGGTACACAATGGCTGCGGTAGCCTTGGCAACAGCTTGGTCTGATCTCCATCCCGCTGGATACGCGGGGAGGCTGGAGAGGCAGGCTGCAAGGCAGGCAGGGAGACGGGCAGGTAGACAGATGGAGAGATACGGGGAGAGGTGTGAGATTGAGTGATGGAGGCGCGGGAGAGGAAAAAGGAGAGGAGGGAGCAGGTGCAAGCGGCGCGGTGGGATCACACCTCAACAGGTGCAGGAAATGGGCCAAAGAGAAACGTAAAGAGACACTGTGCAGGAGAACGGGAAGCACATGTGACCCGGCAGGAGGCGGCATGTGTCTGTGTGCATCAGTCGTGTTGCATGTGCACACATTTGTCTTTTTATGTTGGCTGTCTTCTCGTTTGGCCTCTGCATCATCGGGACAAGTAGGTGTTCAAGCCACTTCAATTCACTTTCATTCATACAGCATCTATTGTTGTCTGTAGGTGCTTTCCAGAGACCGAGGAAATGACCTTCGAGAAATGATTAAACAAACAGTGGCAAGAAAAACTCCCCTTTTAGGAGGGAAGAAACCTGGAGCAGGACCTGGATCATGAGGGGGGACCCTCCTGCTGGAGGCCAGCTGGGAAGGGCAGGAGGAGGGAGATAGGAAAGAGAGGATGAAGAAGAGGGAGGAGAGGCACAGATATGTTGTCAAAGGTGCAGAAGAGAAGCTATATTAATAGTAATTATTCGTTAGCTGGAGAACTGAATTCTGTGTTCTGTGTTCAAGCCCGAAAGTGTTTGTAGTGTAATTTCTGAGCTATCTTGAGTAATTTACCAGCATTTAATACAAAGATTAAAAAATTAACATCTATTGCATTGAGTCAGATTTCATTTTTGTACGTTGGATCAAAGTTTCTGCTGAATATTCATGGGAGACGCCTACACGTGCGTCGACTCACGCTGTGACAATGCACAGCTAAAACCAGCACGGCTGAACCAGCACGAGTATTCCCGTCCCCGGCTGGCTGTACGTCTGCCAGGTTTCAGTGTGACATTCTTCAATGACGGGATTTAAGAGTTAACATTTCAGATAAGGCTTCCCGAGGCCTCCAGGCCCCGCGTTGCAGAAATGAACTTATTTTCTGCGTGTGTTTGGAAGGGCATCTGAGATTGAGTTTGAGCGCGTATCATTGTGTTTGTGTGTGCGCGGACCCGACTACAGCCCATAAGCCCATTAGCCCGAGGTTAAGTGATTTACAGCTTCGGCTTTAAGCCCCCCCCTTGCAATCTCATCCCTGACGCCCCTGTCTATCTGCTTTCTCCTATCTGCCTACCTTATCTGGGAGATTACACACACACACACACACACACACACACACGGCTCCCGCACACTCACACCTGTCAGTCCGCTGGCGTAGACCTAATACGAGCTCATGAGAAAAAAAACTGACGAAAGACAAGAAATGATACACGTACAGTTCAGGAGTGAGTGAGGAGCTCCTCGTTAGATGGTGTCGTGCTCCTGGAGCCGAGCACAAAGGAGGTGTTTCATCTGCGCTGCATGTTTGTTCCCATTGTGGATTCCCTTTGATGCAGGATCCTCGTCACTGCATCTAATAGCTCCATACGGCCTGCCTGCCTGTCTGTCTGTCTGTCTGTCTGCCTGTAATGGTGAGTGAGTGTTTCAGAGGGAAATAGACGGAGAATGGCGTTCACACACGTGTCTGTGATCAACCTCATAAACTCCACAGCTGCTCTCCTGCGCCGCCTCTTTCACGGAAGCAGCCTGCAACCTCCCAGAGAAAAGGAAAAGCACCTTTATGGACAGATAAAAGCAACAGAGGGGAGTGCTGAATGATTGCTGGAGCCCCCCCCCCCCACATCATCACCACCACATGAACCTCCCTCTCCTCCAGTGCCTCGTTCTCCCACCTCAGTCTGTTGGGTCCTGTTTGTTTCAAAGGCATAAGAAGATAAACCAACAGCAAAAGCAACAACTGCACCTACAAACATGCAGGCATTATAATGGGGCAGCCACAGCGTTGCCACGACAACGCAGGTGGATGGAGGGTAGAGGGGGGTACGGCAGGCAGAAGTGGGAGAAGGAAAGAGGTAAAGTAGGTGGCAATAAAGGGGAAAAAAGTGAGATGGAGGCTGTTCTCTTGGCTGTGTTTACCTGCAGCTCTTGCGGGTGTTTGGCGTAAACATGCATCGCCGACGAGCCGCGTGTCAGTCTCCCAGCTGACGCGCTTAATCATGTGGGGAAATCAGATGGAGAACAGGTTCCCTGCGTGGAAGTGCCACTCACATCTGCATTCAGGTGGTGTGGAAGGAGAACACCTGAGCTTTGATTTCACCACATCTGCTCACATATTTTTAGCTCAAACAAAATCATTTATAGCATTTCTTTTCCTTTTTCTTGACAGAACTTGACATGTAAATCCTACTTTTCCAGCAAATATTTTAAACATAACTCTGACAGGTTGTTGATGTAAAAATAAATAAATAAATAAAACGGGGAGCGAGATATTGACTAAGACTTGTGTATGTCTGTCAAACTTTGGCCTAAAATACTTATTTATTAAGTTTACGGAGAGCGGCGCAGCCTCGCCAGCTGTACTACGTATCGTCCTCTTCCATACAGAGATTTAATCTGGCTACTCTGGATTTAACTTTGATTTTCAGAAACTGTTAACACTAACCCGCTAACTTATCCAGGACAAAGGTCGTCTGTGTTGCTACGCCACAATTAGGATTACATTTAGGAGTTAGGGCACTGTTGCTTTGATTTACCCTGGAATAATAATCACTGAGCCTGTGGATGTTAAACTCGCAGCTTAATCCAAAGTAAATATGAACTCTGCACTGCAAAAACAGCACTTCTAGAAATATGCATAATACGCCTAAATGTGGTCACTATCTTAAGCAAATGTAGCTCTACCAACGGGGTAGGAAACATTTTTCTCGACTAGAATTGTTAAAACTAGCAAAATGGGCAAAAAGTTGAAACAAGCCTCTTCTTTTTTTATTTTCTTAGAAAAGGGTTTTTGTGTCTTTATCTAGTTTTAGAAAAAGGATTAAAATACCCTCCGCTGCCCATCCTCCCATGATACGTGTAATCAGCAATACCACAGACACATCATTATACCTTTTGGTTTTTTTTTTGGCATAAACACCACAAAGCAGATGAGAGTTCAGGATCTTCCAGCGGCTTGCTTCACACCAATCTCTATCTTTTAAATTTAGATTTGAAAAAATGCTTTGGGGGCCTTTTTTTTATTTTGATTCTTTTCTGACAATAAAACACACCCTCCTCTAATTCTTTATTTTTTAACAATTGAACATTTGCAATGTGATAGCGGTATTTATTAAGATTAAACCCCCTTAAATCTCGTCCTCCTATCTAACAGTAGTGTTGCTGTTATCCCAGATTGTTGCAGACATGACACTGTTCACATGCTGTTGAAGCTCTTTGAGAAAAATGGTGGATGTTTAATCCGTATTTTGGAACCCGAGCAGCTGTGGAGTAGCGAGTGGAGCTGGTTCCTCTCCAACTGATACCGTCAAGTAGCCATAAAGGGGGCACAAGCCAGGAAAAATGGAGGGACATCTGTTAGAAATGAGACATGATAAACATGATGAGCTGCTATGGCGACCCTTAACCTGGAACAGTCACAGGAAGATGCTTCATTCATGGGGACGAAACTGTAGTCAGCCACGCACCTTCTTGGAAATATTCTGTGTTTTTAAAGTCCCACAATGATTCTGGTTGCTTTTAATATATTGCTGTAGACCTGTGATGTCACAGAACACCATAAAACTGAACAGCTCTGTGAGTGGTAGTGGTCTCTAACCATGTGGCCGGGATTTTATATTTTCTGACTTTTTCATTTCAAAACACCCATATATATACTCATAAGCTCATAAATTGTTTTTTTGTTTTCAAGCTTGTGATTGTATCACAAATTAGTTACAGTTTTAGTCAGATGGCAATGTACAAATATGATTTTACTGGGGGAAGAAAGGTAATTATGACAATGTTTGCATGTAAAAGCCAAGCTGTGTGGCTGATCACTCAAACCGAAATGCGCACAGTTGCAGCTGTAATGTGGAGTGTGATGAGTAACCGTCTGTCTCCATATCCACTCCTCACACTCTTCGGGAAATCTGGAAGCGATCTGGATGTTTTGGCTAAAGGCGAAGGCTACGAGTGCGCCACATGTTGCAGCCTGCTGCCTTCCCCGTTAAACTCCGCGGCTCTGGTACTTCAGCCGATGAACACGTCAATCAGTTGTGTAATTTGGAGGCAGCCGTTTGATGGAGCTCAGGACTCAGTGGAGTTTTTCATTCTTCCCGTCGGTGCGCAGCGGCAGATGGGAGAGTCAAGAGTGGGTAGGATTCCAACTAGACAGAAGAGGAATGTTTACTCGGTGTGTGGGAGTTCAAGTGTTGACACGCTGCTATCAAAGAATTGGACTGTACTGGCTTTCATAGGGACCTTGGGATTTTCACCCTGAACTGTCATCTGGACGGAGTTTAATTCTCTTCACCATTTGCTGCTTATCTTCTAAGTACATGGTGGAAAAGATTAAAAAGAATCGTTGCACCATCCAGGAATCGCTTATCCCACCTTAAAAATCCTACAAAGACCTTTTGTTTAGTTCAGTTTGTTGCTTTTAAACTGTGTGGAGCAATGCCAAAGGTAAGAAAAAGAAGGAAAACAACAAAAGAACTACATTTAAAAATGTGTGGTGTCAAATCTAGGCACTTTACAGAGAAAGCAAACAAGTAAAATGCTGTTCAATCCAGAAGTTTGTAGTTTTATTTCCTCTTACAGTTTGTTTGATTATTTCAGTTGAGTTTTAGTTAGTTTAACAAGCGCATCAGTAGTTTTAGTTTTGAAGAACTGGTTAGCTGTAGTCTGGTTTTAGTTTAGTTTAGGTCTTAGCTATAGTGTTTTTGAGGTCGTGACTTGTCGTTGATGACAAAAACAGGACAGAATCCTTTATTCTTTATTTTTAGTTATGTACTTTGAGAGGTAGAAAAAGAGAATTAATTAGAAAAATGAAGTTGCAACCATTAAAAAAACCAAGGCAGAATGAGTCTTACAGGTCTAACTTTAACTGTCAGAGATCGAGGCCTGGACTGGCTGCAGTGTACCACTACTAGTAGCTAACTCACCACTGGAAGACAAAGAACAAATAAAACGTGGCTTCAAGCTTGTGGATTTACAGATCTGGGCCTCTGACACAGAAAACCGGTTGTAGCAGCTCACAGCGGTAAGAGAGAGGCTTCAGATTCTCGCCGGTGAGAGGCATAGATGGACTCGCTGTGATGCCTATTGTCAGTCTGTGCATGGATCAAATACCCCGGGCAGTGTTGACGGAGACAAACAGGAGATGAACACGATGTCTGAATGTCAAGTCCAGGCTGTCAGAGGGTCGGTGAAGACGAAGACTGAGCTGCTGGAGTCGATGAAGGAAGGAGGACGAGGGAGCCGGGATGGAGTCGATGCTGCGAGGGAGCGGAAACACCGGTGCAGGGAGCCATGAACATGCAGCACGGACGCATGTTAAGGCTGGATTGGAAAAATGAGTCGGATGGGGAGCTGGAGAGCGAGGCCGAGCGGAGTGCAGGAGCAGGCAGATGGTTCTGGTTAAATCCTTGTTCTTAACATTGTACCAATTGTGGCATGGAGGCAGAGACAATAGCTGAGCGGTCTCCTGTCACTTCCATAAACAAGATAAATTGATGAGACTCCCCCGCCCACTAACATCCACAGTTTGTTTTTATTGGCGTTCAAAGAGAAGGGAATGGAAACCTTCTCAAGGAAAACAAGAAGAAAGCCTCTGCTAAGTATTCCTTTTCCGCTCTCTGAGGGTTTCTCCGTGGCATCACGGATGAGTGGCAGCGTTTGATGGCATTGTCTCATGTGAGCAGCTCGTATTAGAGGAAGTCTGGCTCCCATGTTCATGAGAACGGACTGAAAGAGCTATAATTCAATAAGTTTAAAAAGCTGCCTCTTTCGAACATGATTTGATTTTTTTTTTATTTATATAGACAAAGAATGATTTGGCAAAACCTCTATTGATTTCTTTTTTCTTCCCTCCTCTCTGACAACCCCCTGAGATGTTTCAAATAATATGATACATGGGAATGTTTGACACACACACACAAAGCGCAGTACTCATAATGAGACTGACGGTGGGTAAACAGAGGGATTACAGAGCAGAACAGAACAATGGAGGGGAAAACCGGAAGAAAAATAGATTTATATGAAAAAACAGAGTTTTGATCGAACTGATTTCTGGACGTGTTTATTCAAATAAAATGAAATATGAAGGTAAAGTCAACCAATATCCTCCAGACATCAGCTGACCTTTTTGTAGATTGACATTTTTTGGCAGTGAAGGATAAAATAAAAATAGAAATTATTCTCTGTCTCCCGTGGGAATTTATTCTTTTCCTACGTTCTTGTTGAGGTGGTAGTTAACTGTGATCTATGTTGCCTTCAGGAGTCTGTGATTTACTCTGACACGGGCCGAGAGACGGGGTAAGAGGTCACGTTAAATGGCTGTTTGACCACCATCCATCAACCCAAACCCCCACCCCCATTCAGGATGATTTTTGTCCCATCAGTGCAGACCCATGAGTCATGTCGGGATGAGAGGGATAAACAAAGCCTGGCCTGGATAGACGGATCCAAACCGCTTCACTCACGCCGTCAGGACTTCAGAAACCGCCTAGAGGACACATTCCCTCTGCGGTACCAGGACCACGGCCCTGCGGTACCAGGACCACGGAAAAACCCACAGGAACCAGAGTCATCTCTTAGTATACATGCTTGAACTTTATCCCTCTCTAGTTCCTGTGTAAATGCTCTGCAGCATGATCATCTGTCTCTTCAGATATGATATACTGTAAATCATTATGCATTGAAGAATCGCCAAGTAAATTGTATTTGTCAAGAGGAATTGACATGGGTGAGGAAATATAATTCCCTCAGTTGATTCAGGAGATACATCTTCCCTTAGAAAGCAATAATAATAGGTCAATGAAACCTCACCAGTACTGGCCTGCACCCTTTTTAATTTTTTTAATGTTTATTTTGCCTTTACACGACCCCTAAATGCTTCAACAGGGGGCTGAAGATTCCTCTGAGGTCGTCATGAGGCAGATTTCTGTCAGGTTTCAGTCGTTCACAGACATGAAAACGACTGAGATCATAATCCCTCACAAGGAGAATCATACCTGAGAGGAAGCCAACGGCATTAATCCCAGCTGCAGACGCTGATGAACTGGCTGAAACAGTTAGACGATGAGGATATCTTTCTCAAGACGTCAGTATTCAGGCTGGAGCTTTGCTTCTAATATGCGTTAGCAAACTGAATATCTTTAAAAACCCCCGTCTGTGTTTGTTTTGCTAGCTGTCTTTGTGTTGTTTCGGGTTGTTTTGCACCTTTTCATCTGCTTCACCTTTATTTGTTCCACCTGCGTCTTGTCTCACAATCAGCTGCTCTTGTAGTCCTTTGTTTCCTTCGTCAGGCTGTTTGTTTTGTGTCGTACACGTGTTTGTTTCCTGCGTTCTCCACCTGTTTACTTCTCCTCTGAGCTTTGACAGTCTTCTTTTGAAATGTTTTCCAACTTTCTTTATTGTGCCTTGTTCAGTCTCTTTTTAATTTTGCTCGTATTATCGCCGACTAATTGCTTGGCCTACTTTTGTTTCATCTTGAACGGGTCCCAAGTCTTCGTGTCTGCCTCCGGAGACTTTTATACGATTATTACATCATCAAACATAAGTCTCGTCCCTTCAGACTGTCTACCGTGCCTCGGAGCTGCACCGTTTTCTTGACATCTTGATTTGATGATTGATGGAGGAAGTAGCAGGAAGTTTAATTGTGACAGAGAAAAACATTAGCTGGATCGGGATCAATATAGCCCATGTGTGGTTGTATTGATCAGGGTGACGTGACAGTTTTGTGAGTAGTCCGGCCCGAGGGCTTGAAGGTCATCTGCATCCAGCAGCAGTTTCCGACATTAGTCTTTAAGAGTCCCTGGTTGTCCTTTAACTGTATTAGGCTTTATGGGAATTGGAAGATGTATTTTTGTAATTTTGCATTAAGAAATATATTTCTTGGCACTTTTTAATGAATATCTGATGGAGTTTGGCACAAGATATCTCATATCCCTTCTGAATTGCAAAGTTTAAACCCTTTGCTGAATTTGATTTATTATTGGATTTACAATTTGTTTTATTGATTTTGATTGTTAGGATTTTAATTGAATATCAATTCAAGTCAGCGCTCCTTTTATACCCAATCCTGGCACCCCCACCTGTGGCCAGAAACGTTACTTGTGAATTATATAAACTTTACTGTACTTCATTTTCTTACCGACTTCCAATTATAAATAAAATGAAGCTTGTCAGCAAAGATCCATTAAAATATCCTTTTCCTCTATTCGTTAAATATAGGTTCAAACGAAGTTTGACCTGAACTGTAAAGATACCTGGACATCCTTTTCTGTTGCATTTTAATTTGTCCAAGTTTCGGGACAAATTAAAACTTTTAAAACTTAGAAAAATAAGATTCACATTTTTTGGGCAAATTAATTTGCTGCAAAGGAGTTGATGTAAAATGTGTTTGAAATGATACAAACTCATCTTAACCATCATTATTCAGTTTTCAGCTCCTCTCAAATGATCTGTGGGGGTAAATCGGCTCATTGCAGAGACTATAAAACAAAATTCTAGCAAAAATATTGTATTTATTTTACATTCTTTTTCCTTGTACTGCACAGATTGCAATACATTGTTGCATGGGTTCCCTCCGGGTACTCTGGCTTCCTCCCACAATCTAAAAACATGTATGTTAACGTGTATGTCTTTCCCCGTACTAGTGGGGTTGTATCAGGATGGGCGTCTGGCATGAAATTGGGCCAAATCAATGTTTGGACCATGATCCGCAGTGGCAAATGGTCTGTTCAGGGGGATTAAACCGAAATGGATGATTATCATCATTATTATTCTTATCTTAAAGATGTGCAGTGGAAAACAGAGTTGTTGCAGCCTTTGTGATATAATTTTAGCTTTCTAACTTTGTTGTTAATGTATTTAAAAATATGAACATTTGATGTGAATTTTTATTAATTTCTGAAAAGGATAGACTGATGGAGATGTTTGTTTTTGCTCCAATGACACACAATTTCTATTTAATATAGGAAAAGCAGTGTAAGAAGTAGAATAATCAAGAGGTGTCACAAAATACATATGGGAAATATGTATTTTTAACACAGGTTTTTAGCTAATAGATAGATGAACATCATGCAAATGAATTCATTTGTCATCATTACATGTAATTAATAGGATATCTTTAAAATGATGCATTCGTCTGCCGTCATCTATTATGCTCTCCACGGTGACTTATAACAGCTGCCGAGTCGCACTCAGATTTGTATCCCAACGCCCTTGCTTCAGAAAGTAATCCTTTCTGTCATAGTCAAGCATTTCCCAGAGAAGCACATGGTCAGAATTCCAAGTAAACCATCTCTTTGAGTCCCTCCGGGGGGGCCTGCCACACACATTTGTTGGTAAATGACTGGTGGAGGTCGAAGCCGGAGTGCTGTACTGGATGTAAGCAGGCTGCGATAAATGGGTATTTGGTTTAGTAAAGTGAGTTTTTAACAAGGCAAACGGTGGTTGACAAAACGGTATGATCACATTAGAAAGAGATAAATGTAAGGAACATGGACGAAATCTGTAAGGACAGAAAATGTAAGAATGGAAAGGAGGGAATCAAATTATAGCCCCGAAAACTGATGATAAATAGAGAAGAAAGCTGGCTGACGACACGCTATCTCAACTATGTATGGTTTATTCTAGCAGAGCCCCAGATTCAGACATTACCGGCATCAAAATTCATGAATAAACACGGTTCTGTCAGCTCGTCACTTTCAGTCATCGCTGTTAGTTTATGTACAAGCAGTTCAAGGGGTTTCTCCCAAGGTCATCTTCATAGACTTTTCTTACACAGTCACCCTCACAAACATTCGCTAACCGGTAGTGCCCTGAATCAAATTCACACACACCCACATCCATCACTCTGACAGAGACAGGCTGATAAATTATACCTCCAACAGTAGCCCATTGTTGTCAATATGGCCAGCTGTGGGAAAATGTTCAAACAATGGAGCAAAACATAGTCAAAACAAATGAATAATGTTTGCAAAACTTCAGAATGGGCCAAGATGACAAAGCTTAATTGTGTGAGAACCAAGTGCGGCATAAATATTTTTATGGGCTATATTCCTAGAAGTTCCAGATATTTAAAGTCATGAAATAAACCATCTTAAGATAGCAAATATTTGATATAATGTCATCAGTGTTGCAGCAAAACAGCGGTGACTAAACTCAAGGCCGCCGTTGGCTAAACTCTGTGGTATCTGTCAGACGTGCGTTACAAACAACTCTGAAGCTCTTCAGCAGTGATACATTTATTACTTCCATCCACTGATTCCAAAATCCATAGATAGATAAAGATAGATTGATGGATACTTTATTGATCCCGGAGGAAATTTCGGGCATCCAGTCGCTGAAAAAAACACTATAAAAAAATGCAGTCCAATTAAAGAATAAAGCGGTACTCCGACTGAGAAAGACTTACTATTGTACAAAAAATACGTGACACACTCACCCCACTTCTTCATCCATTTGTTGCAATACCAGTGAGTCGTTACGTGCACCTTTCCACCTCATCAATGTCATACCAGTAGGGCTTCTACAAGTGTGTCTCAAATAAGTTTGGACGAGGTGAGGATTAGTTCTGCATCATCCCCTCTTCTGTTAGCAAGAGATCAGATACTTCTGGGAACTGAGGAGACTAGTTTCACATCTAGCTCTAGTGTGGGAATCAACCAATACTGGGTCTTCTTAATTTTAGGGTGCATCACATGTTCACAGGTCTCATTTCAGCACCTGGACAGCACCTCATCTGCCGGGAAGCTTTGCTGTTGCAGTGGATGCAGAAGCTGTTTGACTTTGTCTTGCTGAAAGCTACATGCCCTTGACTGAAAAAGATGTCTTGAAGGGAGCATATGTAGCTGTAAAACCTGCAATTACCTTTCAGCATTGATGTTTACTTTCCAGATGTGCGAGCTGCCTGTTCCATAGACAGGCAGGATTTCAGGATTTTTGAAATCAGCAATGTTAACGAACCGCTTAGTTCTTCTCCTGGAGGACACACCATCCGTGCTTTCCATGCTTTCTGAGCACAGGACAGTTTTCCACTTTGCCTCAGTCCATTTTAATAAGCTTTCGACCAGAAAAGACAGTAGGATTTAAGACAAAGAATGGTTTCTTCTTTATGTGATAGAAATGTAACCCGGACGGTACAGCAAACAGCATTTTTAGACAGTGATTTCCATTACATTACATTTCCATTGTTTTGTAAATGTGGTGCTGCCCGTCAGCTCCAAGACGCATTAAATCTTAATTTTTCAGGACTTTCCCTTTGAATACTGAGATTTTTCCAGATGGTCGATAGGTTTTGATGGTAGTGTGACAGGTGATGAGATATTCAAATCGATCAAAATTTAACAATATGAAGAATTTACAAAACTCACGGATTACAAAATGTTCCTCCAGGTGTTTCCTTCAGTATAAGTCTTTCCTCCAGCCTTTCATCACCAAGCCTTTTAAAATGTGTTTCTATGAAACCGTATGATGTCTCACTTTTATCAGTTGGTGTGTTTTTTACATTCTATTGTGAGAAAAATGTGTGTTTGAGATTTGCACATTATTGCGTTCTGTTTTCATTTACATTTTGCACAGACATGTAACTTTTTGTAATTTTTTTTGAATGACTGGTCCGAGAGAGTGCTGATCTGCCTCTACTCACAGTATCTCTCCAGCAGTAATGAAGTCTTTCCGTCCAGAAAGCGTCCATGTACACAGTTGTACTCCGTTTATACATTTGTGGATAGGGATTACAAAACTGTGTACCCATGGATGGCACATTCATGTCGATGACTTTTGAAGCCAAGAGCAGGGTTTGTGAACTGATAAAGCTGTTATGCACAACCTGAAAAGATATCAGACACTTCTGTACTCGGAGCCAGCTGTAAACTCACACAAAGCGAAGCCCATTCTTCACACACAGGCATGAATTATGTCTCGCATCTGTGCCACCGGAGCTTCACACATTGCTGCAGTGATAAACAGCTGATCCAAGCCACACCGGGATACTACTGACAGTAAATAGTGAGGTGCAGACGAGTCTGGCTCAACCTCGGTGCTGTTTATTGGTCTGTCACAAAAACCACCGGTCTGAATTTTATGAACCTTGATGGAAAATTGAAGCACAAGGACGTAAAGAACTCAAAAAGGAGACATACTATTGACAAGAAAAGCTTCCTTATCAACCATGTCTTTATAGCTCTATTAGGAAGAGGGTTTAGGGTGTGGAGGTATCCGTTTAACTCCGCCTTTTCCCTTTGAAATTTGTGCCTTTTGAAATTAGTGTTACATTCTGTATCTGCTTCCAAAGCACATCAAATACAGCCAGTTGGATAATTCTGCTTCAATCTGGGCCTTTTGATGTAATAAAATAAGTCCATCCATCCATCCATCCATCCATCCATCCATCCATCCATCCATCCATCCATCCATCCATCCATCCATCCATCCATCTCATTCCTGCTTAGTGGGATCTGCAAGCGCATCCTCCAAATCTACTTTTTACCCCCCAAAAAAGAAAAAATTTTTTTTTTTAGATTTTTAAAACCACAAACTGAGCGACATGGTTGTTTTGTGTCATATTCTTTGAGTCTATAGTCACTCCAAACACCCAAATATATACTTTCAATGAGGGAAGATATGTCCCGTTTAACTCCTGAAATAGATCCTGATCACTTTGGTCAACGACTGCACTCCAACTGTTGGGAGGCTTTTCTTTTTTGATTCTTTTTTCTTTTGTCAAGTCATGAAATACCTCCAAAAATTCAGAGCACGGCCATGAATTCAACTCAGTTAATTTCAATTCGACACATGGTCAAGGTTAAATTTATTCATTTAGCACATTCCAAAACAACAAAGTGCTTTAGAGTAAAACAAAAAAAAGATCATTTAAAAGCAGCCAGATACAATATAATGAAAAACACTAAAGGAACAATAAAATCTAAATAGCAGCACAGTCCCGTGTCTGTGTGTCATCCTCTACTCAAAACTGGAGGCTAAAGAGAGGAAATATGTTTTGAACACTGAATAAACATTTATAAAGTCTGCAAATATAAAAAAGCAAGTCTTTCCCACCACAAAAGCTCCAGCAGCTGGTTGGTTGACCGCGGTGCTCTTACTGGTGTACGGATGTGCTGGATTTCTGACAGATAATAGGGTGCCAAACCATTTAAAACTTTAAAATTCAACAAAGACTGAAGGAGTCATATGATCACGGCTCTTGGTGCCAGTTAAAGGTTGAGCTGCAGTGCCTTGAACCAGTCGCTGAACCAACATACATTGTGTTGCAGTAAAGTTAACGTGAGGTGACCGATATACCGACTATGATTGATTCAGTTTAGTTCAATTCCTTTTTTACACCTAGTTGAGAACCCCTATTATTATTTATCACCGAACTGAAATCATATTTAATGCACAAGATTCATCAAAAGTATTGCACTTTACTGAAAGGTCTTGTATTAGACTTGATTTGCCAAACTGCATTCTTTAGAGATTGTCATTAAGGAGCTTTTGGATGATTTTTACGCTACGTGTCATTTGAATCAACTTCTAAAACTAGACTTGGAATGATAAAATCCCTTTTCAGAATATGTATTAATATTTTGTATTGATTGTAGTTTACTGTCTATGCAATTGTTCATCAAAGTGTAGTCGGTGGGAATGGCGGCACCCATGACCAGAGTGAGTGTCAGGGTTTCCAAGTCCCGCTCGTGTGACCCACTATTACAATCTATCTGAATAAACTCCGGCAAAAGCCTCCGAGGCTAAATAAGGGCTGAATCGTGGTTCTGATGAGGTCCATCAGCCCCGTTAACAATCTGCATTCAGGCACAATGCTGACTGATTACTAATCAGAGACGTTAGGAGGAAGCCCGTCGCTCAGCCTGCCGCGCGTCTCCGCTGGCACATGCGCACGGCGCTGGTGATTTTCATCGAGGTGAGGAAGCAAGTGTAATGCTGGTAATGTATGCGTTTGTGCAGACGGGAGACCGGCTCATTCGCCCTCCTCCCTGTGTGCGTTTGCTCTCGAGCGCCGGCCCAGACCTTCAATCAGCAGCAGAGCCACGCAGAGATAAGCGGACCACACCTTGTTCTGAAAACAACTGAAATCAGTTTAAGGACACGCATTACCACAGCACTCCCCGTCTGTCTCCCTCCTCCCCCCTCCTCCCCTCCACCGTCTCCGGCTCTCTCCCTTTTCCCCTCTAACTTATGTTGTTTTTTTTTATTTTATTTTTTTATTTTCTACCACGTACCACCTGAGCTCTTCAAGGTTGCCGCCACAATTTGGGTCATTCGGCTCGGCCCCCATTTCAGCCGGCCCTCGCAGACACACATGTGCACGCTCGCGCAAACACACACCTCCCCTTCTGTGTAATACCTGACACCGCCAGGTGGGAGAGACTCCATTACCGAGTTGAACTTTGACCCCGCTTCAACTGCCCAGCCAGAGAGGAGCAATGTGGTGTGTGTGAGGGAGAGAGAAAGAGAGAGAGACGGAGGGAAAGAAGAGAGGAGAACAACTGAAACAGGGCCGGTCTAAGCCGGGGCACGTTTCCTCATACATGTGTGTGCAGGGTGGATGAGGAGCACGAGGGCTGTGCATGTCTCAAATGACACCCCTGGTCATTACTAAGTCCACTTTATTCTCTAGTCTCTGACATATTTTTCACTCCCCATATGTTCATATTTTTTCTTCTGACCCAGGTCCATGAAAACGCTCCTCAACATCTTATTAATATTCAAGAAATCTAATCAGTGTCCAGGTCCTGAGAGCGGGCTCACAAAAAACAACACATTCTATTGGTTGTGATGCACCACGATATTGATCTGCTAGATGTTGATGCTTTCACAGGAAGGTAACCCAAAGTTTCACTTTACCTGTTGTGATGTACAGTAGGGAATGGGCGGTATGGACTAAACGATGTATCACGATAATTTCTGTCATTTATCCCGATAACGATGAAATTTCTTTCTTTCTTTCTTTCTTTCTTTCTTTCTTTCTTTTCTTTCTTTCTTTCTTTCTTTCTTTCTTTCTTTCTTTCTTTCTTTCTTTCTTTCTTTCTTTCTTTCTTTCTTTCTTTCTTTCTTTCTTTCTTTCTTTCTTTCTTCTTTCTTTTCTTTCTTTCTTTCTTCTTTCTTTCTTTCTTCTTTCTTTCTTTCTTTCTTTCTTTCTTTCTTCTTCTTTCTTTCTTTCTTCTTCTTTCTTTCTTTCTTTCTTTCTTTCTTTCTTTCTTTCTTTCTTTCTTTCTTTCTTTCTTTTCTTTCTTTCTTTCTTTCTTTCTTTCTTTCTTTCTTTCTTTCTTTCTTTCTTTCTTTCTTTCTTTCTTTCTTTCTTTCTTTCTTTCTTTCTTTCTTTCTTTCTTTCTTTCTTTCTTTCTTTCTTTCTTTCTTTCTTTCTTTCTTTCTTTCTTTCTTTCTTTCTTTCTTTCTTTCTTTCTTCTTCTTTCTTTCTTTCTTTCTTTCTTTCTTTCTTTCTTTCTTTCTTTCTTTCTTTCTTTCTTTCTTTCTTTCTTTCTTTCTTTCTTTCTTTCTTTCTTTCTTTCTTTCTTTCTTCTTTCTTTCTTTCTTTCTTTCTTTCTTTCTTTCTTTCTTTCTTTCTTTCTTTCTTTCTTTCTTTCTTTCTTTCTTTCTTTCTTTCTTCTTTCTTTCTTTCATCAGTTTTACACAAAAACATCATCAACAGGAATTTATCATTTTTACCGTGAGATACAAATTCTTACCGTGGGGAATTTTTTTGGCGGTTTATCGTGAACGGTAAAATATCACCCATTCCTAATGTACAGCAACACAAACACACGGCATGTTCTTCTTCTCTATCATCAGCTTTGATCCAAATCACATATCTTTGCACCTAAACTTGAGGTTTTGACTGCGTGAATGTGTTTGCGCTGCCGGTTTTGTCAAGAACTCGGGAAATGGACTCGTAGCGGTCACCAGCAACACCGGACACTTCCCGCCCTCAATGGTTGCCAACTTGCCAACAGTGCAGAAGTTTCAATCTTTGTAAAAGTTGTGGCACCTCTTCAGTTTTGTAACCCATTCATCTCCACCTGTCCGAATTTGGGTTGGCAGCAGCCTTACCAAAGCTGCCTCCAGCTCTTCTGGGAGAACATTAAGTTATTCCCAGGCCGACCAAGAAATGTAGTGTAATTGGTGAAGTCTCGTCTTTTATAGCAGAAATCAACCGTCCAACCACATGAGTGTTTGAGATCTGCTTACGGGGGGCCTGAGCCTCTAGCACCGTTGGGAGTTTGAAGCCTTGGAGGGTTAGTCCGGCCCAGAACGAAATCCAGCTCTTTGAACAGCGTTTTGGAGGCTGTGCTTGCTGCTTCAGAGGAAGTTGATCAAGAATAGATCAAGAAACTGAAGAGTTGCTGGGATACAAGTCTCATGGCAGTGTTGAGAAAGGAGAGGGGTTATACATGTTTTAAGATCTTCTATGTTGGTTTCTGTTATTTCTTACTGAGAAATAACAGATTTGAGGATAAACAATTGTGCATGCATATTAGAAAAGGAAAATAAATGTATTTACTTTGTGTATTACTCACTTTTGAAGTTCAGTCTTCCACACTAAAGATAATCATAAGGAATACAATTTGCCTCAAAAATGGTTCGCACTATGTAGCTCATGTTTAATTTGTCTTAATGTTAAGATATGTCTATATTTCCTTAGAAAACGCTGGAGACAACTGTTGATACTTTGATGCAAACACATTTTAATCAACTGTTAGTCAGCTGTTTGTAATGATGCTCAAGGAATGATAACAGGGATACGAATTGCTTACTTAAAGGGGACCTATTATGGCATCTAAAACCTATTTTAAATAGGCCTTGAATGTCTTAAAAACAAGCTTTTGATTGTTTTTGCTAAATAAATTAGAAATTCAGCCTCTGAGCCATGTCTTTATCTTCCCAGTCTCTAACTTATCTATGCAGGATTCTGAGTGGGCGGGGCTATGATAATGAGGCACTGTGCTGATTGGCTGCCTGAATGACGTGATACACGGCTACGAAAAATGGTGGAAGCTCCGGCCGGCGGAGTTAGTTGTGGGCGTGGTTTCATGTATCGGAGGCCAACCTATGTAAATCGCATATTCGTTACGTAACGACGGGAGCAGAATCTGAACGGCTCGTAGATCCACATCACACTGGATGGCTCATCCGGGCGGCTGTACAGACACTGCAGAATTTGGTTGCTTTCCTCCATCTCTGAGTTGGCAGGCTGAGGGGAGACCACTTTATATATGTTAAAGCAAGAGAAAAAGTGTTTTTCATAATAGGTCCCCTTTAATTTGCCTTTTAATTTCCCTTGCCACTCAACTGCACTTTTTGTCAAAACCATTACTGTGTTCATCAGATTTGATCACAAACACTATATATATGAGGAAGAATTATTCATCAATGGAGGAAAATGATCCAATATTTGGTAAATGTGTGAGTGCATCAATAGTATATGAAACATTCAAACCAGTGTAATTTCATGAAGAGAAAATCCACAACAGACCTCTGGTTGACTCTACCTGACTGACAGGGAGGAAATGCAATTCCATATGAACTCAATTATCCCACTTGTGATTGGTCGAGAGGTGGGTGGGTGAAGGGAGGAGCAGGGGGGGGTACAACCAGCACACAGTCTACAACAAAATCATATGTTACAAATTCAAACTTGGCAGTAGCTGCAAGCTGAAGTCTTACGACTTCCTCTGTTTATAACTTAGCCTCTCAAGGAAGTGCTTACTATGGGGGCAAGAAGATGGGAGGGGGGGGATTTTGGCTAATAACTACTAAGGAGTGTGAGAGCTTCTGCTCCTCTTTCATGCTGGCTTTTGCGCTGAAGCTGCAGGCGTCTCCTGGTGCTCGCTCTCAGTGGAAGAGGAGCAGCAGATCCCTTCTGCTTTCCCAATGCGGCCAAAGAAGTCTGCTGGCAGTGGACCAAAACCTGCTGGAGGAAGGTGTTTTTCATATTTTTTTTATCATGCATTCTGCATTTTCATGCATTTGGACACATTTCTGCATGTCTGCACATGCGGCTGTTCAAATGACATGCTGAGCATAACGGTTGCCGTTGGTAATTTTGTAGCGCCTGCAACGAGAGCTGATCACTGGATTTGTTTGCACGTGTGCATGATCTGTGCATGGATGTACTTAAGGATATACTTCAACTAAGACCACTTAAATAAGCCTGTACAGCGTCAGCGATAAGGCCATTCCTTGATGTGTGTGTGTGTGTGTGTGTGTGTGTGTGTGTGTGTGTGTGTGTGTGTGTGTGTGTGTGTGTGTGTGTGTGTGTGTGTGTGTGTGTGTGTGTGTGTGTGTGTGTGTGTGTGTGTGTGTGTGTGTGTGTGTGTGTGTGTGTGTGTGTGTGTGTGTGTGTGTGTGTGCGCACACAAGTATGCATCTCTTCATTAAGTACAGGTAAAGGAAGGGAAATCTGGATGACATCATGTCTGCTGATATTTGAGACAAAACATTGTCCCTGCAGCTCTGAGGAAACACGCCCCACTGTGAACTTTTCACCACAAAAAGTGCTCTGGGCTAGAAATAGTGTAGAATCGCTTACCCTACCTTTAACAAGACAAATCCAGTGTGTGAGTATTTAACAATAACATTTTTGTCCTACATAAGGAATTGTCTAACAAATGTATTCATATTTTTTTATTTAAAGGGATATTTTTGCGGTTATGTATTAAATGCTCGTCCAAAGCTTCTGGGACGGTGGACGGCGGACCAAAGCCCGGAAGTCAACGTCTGTGTTGCTTCTTTTGTTGCTTTAAATCGAGATCCCTCGGATCTGAAGTAATACTTTAAAACACCAAAGGTAAAGCTGTTGATCTTCAAGGTGAAGTAATCGCTTTTGTTAAAAGGAACTGCTGACTTTGAAGACGGCGATAAAACGGCCGACTTCCACGCCGAGAGAGGCTCGTTTCATGGCAAAGCTGTGAAAGTGTTCAACAACGCTGCTTGAAAGACTCTGAAGCTTTCTCTCTTTTTTTTCAGAATTTTCTATATTTCTGCATATAATCAAGTTTAAAACATCAGCTCCTGCAATTTCTAAGAGCAAATAAGGATCACTGCCTAAACAAACAGGTCATGTAGTCACTGAGGAAAATTGTGCTTAAGTACCTGCAGCAGAAGTCTTCTGTGATGACACCTGTAGCAACCTTGAGGTTAATTCATGTGTACAGGAAAACTTCATCTCGTGGATGCTGGATGTCTCCTCACATGAACGGCTAATTTCACGGCCTTCCACAACATTCTTATTGGATTACTGAACATGGAAATATTTATTTAGTGACTTCTCTGGCATCCTTGCTGCTAGTTCTGTTCCTTCCTGACCTCTTTGTCTAAAGTCTGCTCGGCCGGTCTGGTGGCACCCATATGGCTCAGATATGACATTTAATTTGTTGTTTCATTTATGGAAAAGTACATTTTAAATGTACGGTACATGACATCACAAACCTTTTCTCATATCACCAGTTCCCTCCCGGCATCCGTCAGCTGGGTCGGTCCACAAATGAACTCAGTTCAGCGCCATCGCTGTGTCTGATTTTATACAATCGGTTATTCCCCACAAGATTTATCACAACCCCATTTCAGATAATCTCTTTGAACTCCACTGAGGTCGGAGAGCTCAATGGTGTCCGGACAGAAATGTTAGCCATTCACATCCAGAGTAGTCACCCCTGGGAAAAGAACAAATGGACATTTATTACTTTTTCATTTAAATTCTGTTACATTATTGATTGTATTGCTCAAACTAAAATGAAATACGGCTTCTTTGCCTATATTCAGGAATAAATAATAACTTAAGCCCTTTAGCGCCGTTCACTCCCATACATTGAATGTCCTGTTAGCGCTCTCCTGGTGAATTGTAGGCTTTTCCAGAACACTGGGATTAATGGGAAGTGCCCACGCTCTCCAATGAACACACTCAACTTTCAAACTTATTCGTATTTCAGATGAGAAATATAGATATTTTGTCCTTTTCCTCACCTTTCTGTCCTCTACCTCCATACCTGTGTGTTAAAACTAGCCAAAGTAACGTCAGATCACTGTGCTGCTTGTCTCTTGCGACAGCCATGTATCTCTTACGGCACTTTTCAGACGATAAAGACCATGTAACCTCACAGAGCTACTGTTGATGGCAGAGGACATGAAGAGACTGCAAACCAACAATGGAGGATAAAATGAGACCACCAAAGTTACAGACCAATGTTGGACAGGATCGTTGATGCAACTTAACCTCCCCCGCCCCTATGGGGCTCCCTCAGGAAAAAAGGGTGTTTAGCTCACTTTTTAATGTTCTCTCCACATAGATAGATAGATAGATAGATAGATAGATAGATAGATAGATAGATAGATAGATAGATAGATAACACAGCGTATAGTCCATCTCTGACGGTCCATCCCTCCTCTCTCTATCTCTGTATTGATGACCACTGATCAATTAATTAATTTACTGGCCTTTACTGGCACAGAATGATTTAAGTAGATAGAAAAGAAGTCAATAGTTCTTGATCAGAGATTGAATAAGGGAAGGAAAAAAGTAGAGTGCAGGGTTCAACTGCTGTCTTTCATCACCAAGAACACAGCATCCAATACGTGATCATTATGATATCCATTTTTTAATTTAGCAATTATTCAGAGCTTTCCTTAGAATTGTACCAGACTGGAAATTCCTCTGAAGGAGCATTAGATACGGTCCGCTGAACCCCACTACTCTAAATCCACAGATACAGAGAACTATAATCATAATAATAATGAATTAATGTTCACTAGAAGAATATCTGATTAAATTTTTCCTTTACAGCTCCGTAGAAAGCACGAGGGCCTCTCTTCAACAGCCTCTTCAGAGCTTTACTCTTTTCTTTTTTTCCCCCTGTCTCTGCAAAACTCATCCACCATCGGACTCGTGTTGACAGCTGAAATGAATGGGTCAAAATTGCTTCAGCAGATCAGAACCTTTAACCAACTTTTGTTTGATGAGGAGCAGTTTGTACTCTCTGCTGACTTACTTTTTAGAGTGATGTTGAAAATGCCTGCCAGACTGGCCAATATCTTGTGATGTAACACACCCATGTGATTATACAATATGGCTTTGATTAATTTCTAATGAAAATTTCCTTTTATTGAGCACATCAGGTATTTTTCTATTTATTGTATCAATTTTTAACATAATTTTTCAATTTCTATCTATCTATCTATCTATCTATCTATCTATCTATCTATCTATCTATCTATCTATCTATCTATCTATCTATCTATCTATCTATCTATCTATCTATCTATCTATCTATCTATCTATCTATCTATCTATCTATCTATCTATCTGTGCGTGTATATATGTGTGTATATATATATATAATATATATATATATATATATATATATATATGTGTGTGTGTGTGTGTGTGTGTGTGTGTGTGTGTATATATTTGTATATGTGTGTGTGTGTATATATATATATATATATATATATATATATATATATATATATATATATATATATATATATATTTTTTTTTTTTTTTTTTAGAGTATGTATTTTTAGAGTAAACGTGTGATTCTAAAAAGACTTACTTTCCTCCTGAAACGTAAACACAGTCGATGTTGATAGAAATTTGTATGAAGTGGATTCTGGACTTATTAGGCCCAGGATCAGCATCTGTGCTCATTTCACAGTTTTCTTGCTTCTGCTTTGGTGACGTATAATGACGTAGGGTCCTGGCTCTGCGGTGCCCTCCGGCCAGTGGAAAAGCAAACTAGCTCTTTTCTAGAACCTGTTTGGAACTGGTTCTGGCACCGGCACCAGAACCAATTCTGAGCCCTGTTGCTGCACTGAGGAGCAGGAGCCAAGTCTGAATGTTGTTTTGAAAACAGTCATTGTTGCCGTTCTAGCAACTTTAGTTTTCTCCAAAAAAGAGTGCAAAGCAAAAGTCTGTCACTTCTCAGCACGAGAGTTTGCCAGTATCTCTCTGCTTTTACTTCACTTAGTCGGTGGCAGAAAGAAAGAGTTCAAGGCACCAGTGAGTCTGCCACCTGTAAAAACATCTCTCTAATTAATTATCAGCCATGTAGTTGAAATCATAGTTGAAATCATGACACTAATGTTGTTTTTAACTAAAATGCACCGTGACTCTGGCAGGCGAGGTCACAGTCATAAAATAAGGATTTTATCAGAGCATAGCAGCGGCCTGTAAATGCTTCATAGCAAATTGCAGGTTAATGTGCTTTTCAACCTGAATTTGATGTTTCTTTGGCGATTTGACAACAGCTTTATTGCGTATTTAATTATCTTAAGATACACATGTGAGCACAGGAAGCAGGTGAGAAGCAAACAGATGGAAAGGGCTGACGATGCCAGAGTTCAAAATATAACCTGATTGTGTCGTGCTGAGTTATTTATTTATTTTATACTGTCATCTTGTGGGGTTCAGCGACATTTGTATGCATTAGCTTCTCTCTGTTGGAAATAGTAATCATCATTGTAAACAAATGCTGAAAATTGAAGCACCTTAGGAAGCTTTCACTGATCATAAACGCAGCATCTGAGCCTGATTTTGGAAGTTTTTTCTGTGAAAAACGTCGATCATTTGATGTAAGTTTATACCGCTTCCAAAGCTTAATCTTAGACGTGTGCACAAAGGTAAGATTTTGTAGGTAAATTCTACCTTACGACATATAAGTAATGCTGGTTCCTTTTACCTCTTTTATATGAGAACGAGATGGACATAAACATCAAACAACCCCGCAAAAAATCAATGCCTATTTGAAAAAACTGGTAAATTCTCAAAACCAAGTATGTCAAGTTTAGACTTCTGGAGGACTTGTGGAGTTTTATTTCATGGAGGATACTGGACCACTTCCATCCATCCATCCGTCTTCTTCCGCTTGTCCGGGGTTGGGTTGTGGGGGGCAGTAGCATCAGCAGGGAAGCCGAAACTTTCCTCTCTGAGGTCAGTTCTTCCAGCTCATCTGGAGGAATCCCAAGAAGATCCCAGACCAGACGAGATGTACAGTAGTTCCTCCAGCGTGTCGTGGGTCTTCTCTGGTGTCTCTTCCTAGTGGGAGGTGACTAGAAAACCTCACCAGAGCTGATCTGTTCTATCTGATTTGATCTATCGGAGTTTAGAGAACTAGTATTATGTAAGTTGGGATTTTGCAAACAAAAGTTGTTACAGGGGGTAAAAAAATAGCAGAAGCTCCTGATATACCCGTTCTTTCCAAACTCTTATTCATTGCTTAATCAATTGTGCATAACTTAAAACGACAGCTGGGTTCCCTGCAAACTGGATATATTACATGATTTTAATGAAGTTCATTTTGTCTATGGATTTACAATCTGATTTGCTAATTTTTTTTGTCACATTTTTTTTTTAGGTTTTTTAATTACTTTACAGGTTTCGGAGATCCTTTCGCCTTAATCAGAGTCACAAGATTGTGTGTGTGACCTGTCATTTATCAGCTGATGTTAAAAGGGAGGCATGACTCACCTGGATATATTACAGTTAAAGTCAATGTTGAACCTTTTTGAAAGGCAGAAAAAAACAACAGTAGCAGTCACTTTAAATTGTGAGCTTTTCCCCCCATCGTCATAGCCCTTCGTTGATGCCGAATGCATCAACGAAGTCTGTACCATCTACATCCCAGGCGAAATGGGTGGCACAAGAACACGTCTGAGGATGTTGACCGTACTTGGCTTGGTTTGGAGGCCGGACTGGAGCAGCAGGTTGACTGATGATGTTTCACGAGTCAAGTGCAGAAAAGACCACACACACTGAGAAATGCTCAGTAACCTAATATGAGTGGTGCCTATTAGTAACATAAACTCTGATGGTGCCATAGATGAACAAATCTGCCTCCTTCTTTTATCCTGATCTCTTTCTAACGGATTTCTCTTTATTTTATGGAAAAGGTACCAGCAGTACAATTAACATAATAAGAGAGCATTTCAGTCTGAACTGGAGATGTACACCACCGCTGTTGAGTGAAGATCTAAATATACGCATCTATGCTACTGAGACCCTACTGTGTTTGCACACACACCCCTCCCACTGTTAGACACAGCACACTGAACCATCTTTACTTGTCAACACAGATGCACTTGTGAGTTAAAAATAGCAACCGCAAATGCAGAAGTGCAAAATAACGACTGTTATCAGTCCAGCTGAATAATACAGGGATAACAATGTCACTAACAAACCCAGCATGGGTGGACGATCACGTTGTCTCTGATATTCTCGTTAGGTAGTATTTGGTGTTTGTACCATTTGTAGCAAATGTGTTTCATGCCCACTCAGGATTTCCTCCTATAGCTGCAATCTAGTTTATATTTACTCCTTGTGTTTGTCTCCATCTGTTTATATTCAGTCTTTCTTACTCTCTGTTTATTGACCTTCGCTTTTTTGTCTGTCTGCTCATCTGTCTTCCATGTTGTCCTCTCGCCTCTTCTGTCTCTCCGATTCCAATTTGCTTTTCTATATCTGCACCATCCAATCACACACATTCACACATGCCTTTGCTTAAACCTACACTTCCTCTCTTCTGGGGACGAGCCAAGGCACAAGTCTCCAGGTATGAATCAGTCGGGCGTAGATGGGCTCGCCTGCGTGTGCGAGAGTGTGTGTTTGCCCATGTGTGTTTGTGTATCCGTTGTTAATTAACCCCCTTCACCCAACTGAACCCCCTCAGGAGTGGCTATGTGCTGAGCTCGTTCCCTGAGCCCCCGCTTGCTAATCCACACCTGAGTCTCCTACACACACACACCTGTGCAGTCACACACAATCAAACACACAGCAACAGCATAGTGAGTGGTTTAAGGTGCGAAAGATACATAACTTGTGGAAATCTGTCCTTGTGTGGGAACACAAAAAGCCTATCAGCGCTGCCACACCTGTGTAACAGTGATTGTTGTGTGTATTTGTGTGTGATAGCGCTGAGTCTGAGGGGAACGCATTATACACACCTGGGAGGACTTGAGACTTGTGCATTTATGGCACGTTGCTACACGTAAAATCAAACACACTGTCCAGGTTTGTGCCTGTGTGTCGGCCACCGTATATCCTAACCAGCCTCACCCACACCCATGAATCCACAGCCGCTTCCACCGGTACAGAACATACCGAATCAATCCCAGCAGGGCAGGGGTCGGCTCTATGCGATGACCCATACGGGGGTGTCAAAGAGCCACCTTTTAAAACAACCCAGATGGCTGCAGAAGTGCAAGATCAACAGGTTTTTAGCACCAAACTGACAACAGTGATTAGTAAGCGTTCCTGCTCCACGAGTAGTCTGGTTATCGCTCTGGTTGGTTTTCTGCCGATTTGACGGCATCCAGATGCAGTTTCTGTCAAGACGGGTCAAATCCACAAGAACCAAACTAGTTCTATGTATTGAAGAGGGAGATAGGATGGTTGGCCGGGATGGTTAGCGTGGCATGCTGCACTAGTGGGAAATATTCTGTTTCAGATACTCGTGATGACACGTAGCGCACAAAAACTCCCAAATTCACCAAGGGCTGGGTTTGGATTACAGCTCTCTGGCTCTTTTGTGTGGATACCAGACACGGGCGCCATGCTGCCAATGCAAATGCCAACCTAGATGCCAACTAGCCGGTGCGTGCATGCGTGTGTGCATGTGCGCTCTGGACAGAAGAGGAGTGATTGCTACAATGCACATACAAGTGGCGTGTGTTTGATTGGTGAGCAAACAAGTTGACTGGCATGCGTTCATACAGCCGGCCAGAGCGTGCACAAGCACAGACGCCGTTTGGCATGGGTACGCTGGGCAAACAAACACGTAAACATAAACAGCACACACAAAATCACACACTTAATTTTGATTTTATTAGCAGGAGCTAATTTATCTCTGGTGCATTTGGTGCTTGCCCCCCCCCCCCACCACACTCTCCTGTTTAAATGGAGATACTGTTGAACACTTTGTGCGTGAGTGTGTGCTTGTGCAAATGTGTGTCTGCCCGAGTGCAAGCATGTATGCCATTTCAATCCGCTCACTTGGACGCCCACAGTAATGCTTGTCCTAAAAGAGTCCTGCTGTTGATGTGATTGTTTTATGGCTGTTTCCATATTTGGGCAGATTCAATATTCCATCCTACCAGCGGCCTTGCCAGCAGCTTTGACCACGCTATTTGCCTTTCCCTGTCATTCAGGAATGCCTGGGCCCATTCAAACCTAAACACAGCTTGTGTTTATATCACCACCCTCGTGAAACACTGGGCCTGTTAATACACTTGAGAATTATCCTAAAATAAATAACTTTTAATCGTCAAGGACAGGAGACTATGAAAACATGTGATCCCTGTGTTCCCGGTCTCCTCGGCGGGGATGTTGGACATTACGAGCTCTGGTGGCAGTGGAGCGTTTTACAGAGCCCCATATTAGGGTTGGAAGGTGATCGGGATGTTAGCGGGTGTGTGTCTGGCCTGCTACATCTGACGACTGGACGAGAGAGCCAACACCGTCAAAGAAAGCTAAACAGTGCTGGAGAGTAGATTTTGCCGAGTCATGGCTCTCTCCACAGTCAATTTCATTTCATCACACCACTGTGGTAGGTTGAAGCAAAAAAGTCATTGCCAAGTGAGAATTAAGTCTTTTTTGTAGTTCATTTTTCAAAGGGATATGTGCAAAACGTCCTGCTGAAAGGTCTTAGACTGTGGGAAACCGTTCTCTGATGAAACCACATCGACCAGACTCAGGTGTGGTCCTTTAAACATTTAAAAACAACAAAAAAACATCAAGTTTTAGTAATCACAAAAAAAGGAATAACTCCACATTCATTCATCCATCCATTACCTCCCGCTTATTCAAATTCAGGTTGCGGGGTACCAGCCCCCCCCCAGCCTCCAGCTCCTGCAGAAGGATACCTAGGTGTTCCCAGGCCAGCTGAGAGGTATAGGTGTGTCCTGGTGGTGCCCTGGGGCCGCCTCCCGGTTGCATCGTAACATCACCACAGGCACACGTCCAGAATACATCGTGACCAGAAGCACAGACCACCAGGTCTCCCCCAGACAACTGAACTGCTCACCCTACCTCTAAGTGGGAGTCCAGCCAAAATGAAGGAGAATCTCATTACAGCCACTTCTTATTATTTCAGTCACTACCCACAATTCGTGACCACAGGTGACCGTTACAAAGTCCACACCACTGCATATACCGCACAAAATCCACCTGTGAATCACCTGCTCCAGTCATCCCCCCCTCATGAACAAGATAGTTAAGTGCCTTTCCTTCAGGCATCACTTCTCTCCCAACCTGGAGAGGTCATGTTACCCTTTTCTGACAGAGAACCACAGTTTCAAACGAGGAAGTGCTGATTTTCAACCCCGTTGCTTCACACTTGGCTGCAAACCACTGCAGTGAGAGCTGAGGGTGCCCACCTAATGCAGCACCAACAGGACCACATCATCTGCAAAAAGCAGAGATGGAATCTCCCAGAACCCTTTGACCTTTCAGGTACACCTAGAAGTTCTGCCCATAAAATGTATGAACAGAATCGGAGATAAACAGCACTGGTGAAGCCCAACTCCTACGTTGAAGGATTCCATCTATGTACCAAAAATGTTAACCAAACTCTCTCACTCTGTTTATAGTAATATAGGGACTGAATGTGCATTAAAAGTAACTGACCCAGTACCCCATACTCCTGGATTAACCCCTACAGCAGTGGTTCTCAACCTCCCAATCAGTTCCTTTAAATCTCAACATGATATATTTTTTCTTCTTCTTCTTTTTGTTACCGTGCTTATCGTGTTCTTCTTTGTTTTTGTTTTTTTAACATCATTGCAATTTCGAGCGCTAACTTGAACTTTGCAAGTTAATGAGCGTTCCCCCAACAGCTTCCTGTTAATATTTCACAATAAAAGCATTTTAAAGGAATGAAAGGTGAATACCCACTAAACGCTAGGGGCTATTAATTTGAAAAGGATGCAGATCGTGTTACTTTTGTATCAACAGTGTCATGCAGTTACTTCAACAATGCAAACGGGTGCAAGATTTCTAATTAAAATACAACAAATTACACTTGTAAAGAGTAAAAGCAGGTCATGTTATCCTGTGTAGTTTGGGTAGATAAAGGTCGCGGTCACATTTGAGTAAAATAATCTATTTCAATAAATGTCAGAGGATCTTTTTTTAAAATATATATTTTATTATCACGGACCCACGGACCACTAGGGGTCCCCTGACCCCTAGAGAATCAGTGCCCTACAGGAAACCTGGGGGTTGAATGCCCTCTCCAGGACCACACACTACTAAAGGTTCAACAATGACAGAACAAAGTCCTCCAGCTTTTAACATTAGCATTTCCTCAATGTCTTTATATACTTTTAATACTCTCCACTAAAAAGCTGTACGCAGGATGAGTGTATTAGGAAGCACTTAGCCACTGCTTTAATAGACGAGCTGTCTCCACATGACACTGGGCAACGCACTGCAGAGCCGTTAAGCAGCTGTGGCTGCAGCAGCCTGAAATGGGTTTGTTCAAAATGGCAGCGAGTCTGTTGCTGCGGCAGCTCGACCGCGTGACTCTGCAGAGATGTACACACACCCCTGTCTATAACGAGCTCATATGTTTTCCTTCCATACCAAATGTATGTATTTTGTTGATATGACCTCCTCCATCCACCTGTGGGGGTCCCGTTGTGACCCCGTCATTAAATACGAGTGCGTGGCCGTGACTCTGACATGTGGGTTAACATAATAACTGCTATGATAATGAAGCTGTAATTTCCCCCAGACCCCATGCTGGTCTCAGGTAATTGGTGTGTTTACAGACAGAAATATTATTGTGTGTTTGTGTTTGTGTGTATGTGTGTGTGTGGGAGAGGCAGTGGGTGCATCTATGTGTGTGATGTGCGTGTGTGGACAGGTGGGCGGCTGTGTTTGGACAGTTGACAGTTGACTGTGACAGATGATGTCTCTATCCTACCATTATAGAGAGATGAGAGCGAAGAATGTATCTGGTTTGTCCATGGGATTCACTGGGGGTGGGAGGATACCACAACCACCCCCCCCCAAAAAAGGAAAACAGACATATGCAAACACACACTTTCAGACAGGCGCTTGTGCTCGCGCCGGCACACACAAACATGTTGTTAAGACGCGGCAGACATAAGCTGACAACCGCGACAGATGATGTCTTTATCCAGCTGTTTCAGAAGGCCGTGCATGTGTGTGAACGCCGGCGCGTGCTCACGTCTGCAACTTTCAGGGTCACATCAACCCCGAGGCGTTTTGGACTGGATTCTACCAGGGCGGGGTAGCAGGGGGGGCGGTTTGTTACAATTCACAACTTAGGAATGTCTCATCTTCTCTTCTGGGAATTTCCTCTTCTCTCATGACCTTGTTTTCTTTTCTTTCTTTTTTTTTTTACCTCTCACTGGCTCTCAGTCATTCCAACATCCCTGAGGTGACAGGTAGGAGTGCCAGATGCACACCTGGTTTACGTTTTTATGGAAAAAAGATGAACAAAACAGAGAGAGAGAGAGAAACGGGAGCGAGACGGAGAGACAGCTCTCGAGGTTGTCCTTTGCAGCTTTGGCTGAGTCATTCAGGTTCCTCAGTCTGCAGGTAATTGACTGTTTCTCCGTGTGCTTCATTGTCCTTGTTGGTTTGTGCATCATTGCACTTATTTATGCGTCCTCTATCTTGCATGCATATCCAATATACGTGTAATATACCTTTTTTGTGGGTCCATTTCATTTGGATAGCTTTTGCAGTCAAGTGAGTTCAGTTCTGCATAAGTTTTAGAGAAACTCGTACAAAAGTTTTGTTTTAGATCCTCTTGGTGGATGATGTATAAGATGTACAGATAGACGATAAAACTATTTCAACAATGTTGCTGTTACAAGAAATGACAGGATTCTGCCAGTAAGTGAGATAAATCTGTTAAGCAGGAAGGTATTTTCACAGCATAAGATGGAAAAAAAAGATTTTTATATATATATATATATAATATAAATGGAAATGTTTTAATCATTTGTGAATACAGTAGCTACTGTTTGGCTAATTGGCTGTGATCTTATCTCTCCCCGAAGGTAGGTCTTAAGAATGCACTAAAGTACAAAAGACACTTGACAATAAAAAAGCCCCCTACCCCCCCACCAGCCCCAGGGAGGAAAACCAGAAGTCAGCACAGGTTTAGGCTGAAATGGATGTGGGGTTGATGCAGTGCTAATGGGACTGGAAGACACACAGGTAGAATTTCCTAAAGCTTTATGTGCAAGTAACTGGAACACAGCCTGCATCGTCGGAAAAACGTAACCTCTGTCCATTAAGAAAGTAGGAATGACACCAAAACGATCCAGGCAGATTTGCACATACAACAGGTACGGAAAGTGTTCAGAGCCCTTTACATTTTTCCCTCTTTGTTTCACTGCAGCCATTTCCTAAAATCAAAAAGGTTCATGTTATTTCTCACTAATATACACTCAGAGATTGTGTAGATTAATGAGGAATAAAATGAACTTTTTGGATTTTAGCAAATGGCTGCAATGAAACAATGAGGGTAAAAATTTAAAGGGGTCCCGTACCCGTATCCGTACCCACTGTGAGTCAACTCCTTGTTATAAACCTATTCTGGGTTACGACTTTCACCTAAAACTTGATTTTGATCATAAGAATGTGTTCATGAATGTTAATCCATCACAGACTGATAGCGTGCTCATTAACTGGCCTAAATGCTCAACCACAACCCACCATGTAGAGGTGGATCCTGAACCGGCAGGACTACCTGTGGACATGGCACAAGTCAACAAAGAGAGACAATAATGTTGCGACATGGTGACGGCGGTAATTTTAACTGTACTAGAGCAAAGACAGGGACCGGCGAGACACAGGACTGGAAAGAGGTGACTAATGCAGCAAATGCCATGTCTACAACAACGTAAAGGTCACAGTTTGTCATTTCTTTTTCTTTTTTTTTTGCTCTGGTGGCCTTTATTTTGAAAATGGCAGAGACAGAGAAGGAAAGACATGCAGTAAGGAGCGACAGGTGGGATTCAAACCTGTGCCGCCTGCATGAGGTCGATAGCCTCTGCATATGGTGCGCCCGCTCAACTCACTGAGCTATCAGGGGCCCCACATAAAGGTCACTCTTGTCACATCTTTAATGCAACATTCCAACAAACACCTTAGAAATCGAGGCCTAATTTGCTTTGCAGTCACATCCCGCCACCCTTCGTTGGAGCTCATAAACAATGCTCAAAAGTCTGGGAGAGCTAATCAAATCAGTCTATCCTTGCAGCAAGAGTCTCCAGGCGGCGTTAACGCAATGACGTCAGAATGGCGAAGCAATCTGGATGGTAAACTGTGTAGATGGCTGAAGCTGAGGAGTAGTGGCCGTTTGAAGCGGCTTTGGCATCATCAGTTAAAGATTCTGACTTTTCTTTCTAAAGTTGAACAGAAAATCGCCCTCAAATCATTCCTTTGTGAGATAAATGTATTTGCTGTTTCGCTGACAGACTGCTGTAAATGTTTAATTTACTGTTCTACACAACCCACTCTTCCGCTTACTCATTTCCATCACTCTAAATATGTCATCTTGTTCATCACTCTGATTGGTCACTCCTTGGATTGTTTTCAGTCCTACATCTTTCTAGATCTGGGTCTAGTCCATCAGGCTAAATAAAATACATCCTAAGGAAAGGAGAATACTCTAAAGACAATCACCAACTTTGTGGAAGTTATCTCTTCCTTTTTCACAGCATCAAGACTTTGTGAATAAATCTCTATTAACTTCACACATTGAGACTTTTGATTCTAACCCACCGTTCTTTGGATGCAAAGTTCAAGCTCCGTTAATTTTATGTCCTTTATGGGTCATTCCAGAGGCTTTGGATGTGATTGAGCTCTGAGTTCTGACTGGACTTTGACAGGACTTAAATTTTCCATGTCTGAAGCCATGTCTTGGTTGAGTTTGGTTTATGTTTTGGGGTCATTGTCATGTTGGAATGCGCAATTCTGCTTTATTTAGATCTTTTTGACCGGGGACAGAAGGTTTTGCGGCTAGATATCTTGGCATTTGGAATTATTCATTTTCCCGTCTATCTTGACACCTATCTCAGCTGAGGAGAAGCAGCCCCAAAATGCAATTCAACAAGTTATTACTGACAAAACCAACAACAGTCATTTATCAGCATTCCTACTCCATTGCACACCATTTTGGATATCTTTTGTTGATACTCGTCTGCAGGCCAGCTGACAGTCTTGCCGGGGCCCCGGACAAAATAATCTAAGATGGGCCCCCCTGCGCCCGGATCTCTCCTTCTCCCTCTTCCTCTCCTGTCCCTCTGCTCTTCAGGTTTTTATGTAAGCTAATGGACGTTAACATTAGAGCTAGCCAGTTAGGTTAAGTTACAAGGTTGGTAAACGTTGGCTGCACTGTTTCTTACCTTGCTCTACGCTGACTTTATTAATTCCAGCTTCACCGTCACCACCCTTTTTAAAATATTTGTGTAGAGAATCTCTGAGGCCTCTATTTTCTTCTTCTCTTATCTCTTCTTTTCTGAGCACCGGACTTGTGCTGACCGGACATTTTGACCATTCTAATGGTTGAATTAAATGATAACATCACATTTTGATCAGCGGCCAAACCATTTTTGTGTTGGGGGTTCTTGACCACAAGGACAATTAGGAAGAAAACAAATAACAAGCTTTTATGTAATTCAAATACTACATATTTTTTTCCACAAATATGCATATTTTGAAACATTTTGAAAAACTATTCCATAATTTAATGAGAATTAAAAAAAATAAATATATATATACATATATATATATATATATATATTTTTTTTTTTTTTTTTTTTCAGTTCTGGTCCCCCCCTATCCTGGGCCTGGGACAACAGACCTCTTTGTCCCCCCTTATCGGCGGGCGTGCTCATCTGGCTTCACCTCTGCTTACATCTCATGGTTTGTTTCTCTTCTGGTTTGTTTCTCTCGCCTTTTCTTCTGCATCCATTAGCGCTGCCCCCTGGACATCAAGGTCAAATCCAGAGGAACCAGACTAACTCTTTGTAGTGAGGAGAGAAAGAACTAGGATGGTCTCAAGCTGGTCTCCTTGTGCACCTTCATGATAATGCCATTTGGTAGCAAACATCTGGATGAGTAGGGCTGAGTATGATCCAGCTGTTATTCAACAGGTCACAATTTGACTTAAATTTCCTTGTGCACCAATTATTTCAGTTCTAATACCAGGTATGTTTGGACATGACGGACAGGAGAGTTGTGCTGGTGGACTTGGCAATACTCTTTATTTTAAATAGTAGATCTAGGACGCTCTTCGATGAGTCATCGGATGTGAATGATTATGGTTTGCCGGGCTACGGTGAGAGCGAACAACCGTGACAGACAAGTGTAACAGAGTTTGTGTTGTTTTAAAAAGCGGACTAATCAATAAACCAATATGAATTGAACTGATTGATGCAAACTATTCCTGCTGTGCTGTTTTGAAGCCGCCCTGTTTTCAGAGTCTTGCATGTAAGTCTTTACAAACCTGTCGAACATGACTTATCCAATGAGTTAACATTAGTGCAAGACTCACGCTTAATGGGTTGACTGCCACGGTTCAATACGCCAATCTATTGATCCAATGCCTTCCCCATATTGTAATGTATTAATCATGAATCCCAGCATGAAATTTTCTCCTGCGTCAATTTCCTGCATCCACGTCTCTAGTTTCTATCGACAGTTAAACAGCTTGACTCCTAAATAAAGCTGGAATTTAAACAAGAAGAAAAAGCTCATTACTTGTGCACAGAGCAAATAAGTCAGCCCACAGTTTCAGATAGCGATCGATAGCCTGTCTCTCTGTAATTCTCTTGCAGAACGTTTTAGCTGTTGCCTAACACACGCCGGTCTTCATAGCTGGCGGTGGGTGATGTCAGCCTGTAGACGGCACAGCATCACTACAACATTCACCATTCTGCTGAGGGACGCCACATGACGCCTGAAGAGCAGGAGGCAATGAAAATCGCCTCGCTTGGTAGTGTGACAAAGCATGAGATTTTCATTTCATGGCCTCGAGAAACCTGAAAGTAATTTTCACAGGTAAACACTGAGACTTGACAGACTCCTAAAAAGAATCTGTTACCGGACAGATTTGCAATTGAGTAAAGGTGCGTGTTTACTTTGAGCTATCCTGCCGTCATCTAACTTCCTTATCTGCAAAATGCACCTGAAACTAGAAGGAACACGCACCACCAAAGATGATCATTTATTAGAGGACGTTGTCTGAATGAGTCACATCTCCACAGAAAGACTGCTCTTGGACAAATCTCATAAAAAAAAAGTATATTTTATCATGTTTTTTGTTTGTTTTTTTTTGTTTTTATTTCCACTAATGTGTGTTTGTTAAGAAGCCCTTTGGCTTTGAACATGTCTGGCTGCATTGATGTGAAGAGGCTGAGTAGGTAGGCTCCCTGTGTTGTCTTTGTGCCGCTAAGTGGCCAGGCCTTGGGCACTTGTCTTTTTAATTAGCACCAGGTTGTATGAACTGGAAATGCATGAAATGACTGCGTAAGATCCGTCCTTTCTCTCAATGCCACATGAAGAGGCTTTGTCAGAGATGCTGAAACGGCCAGGGATGCTCAGGGACGGCGAGCTTTTCGCCGGAGAAAACAACCTAAAATGGCCCCGGCGGCCAGGTTCAGCTGGAGACGAGGGTTCGTGTTCAGATGGGAGACGCAGAGCAAGTCTAGTGGGGAAAAGTGCAACCTGACAAACACCAGTATTGATTTGAATGCCCCCCCCCCTCCCTTTCACCCTCCTTTGCCCTCGCCATCCTCCTTATCTTTTATTTTCTGCCTGTAGGCTCTTTTTTTATTCCTGTCTGGAGAGCTGCTCGAGGACTTTATTTTCTATCCATCTTGAAGTACTGTAGGGATGGATGGAGGACAGGATGAAGGGGCGGAAAAGAAGAGAAGTCTTGAAGAGGGAGGCAAAAATGGGTTGGAGAAGAAAAGCGGAAATGGAAATGGGGCGAGTGGGAGACGCAGTCGTGGAAAAAGACGGAGCGGGTAGATGTTGAAGTGACAACAGCCGGTGCAGCTGAAATGGAAAAAGACGGTTCAAATGCAAAGTAAAATGTGAAAAAAAAAGAAAAAACACAGGAGCAGAAGAAATGAGGAGAGCAGGTGGTAGACAAAGAAGGAGGGATAAGGGAAAAGGGGGAAAGAGACCAGGTTAACGGAAGGAAAACAAGCAGACAGACAGGAGCAAAGGATGCTGGGAGAGGTAAAGTGGTGTAAATAGGGTTTCTGGTCTAGTCTCCCTCCTCCTCCTCCCCCCCTCCTCAACACCCCCTTGTTATCTCCATTAGCACCTGCTGGGCTAACGAGGACCCCGCTCCCAGTTGCCAAGGCAACCCCTCGCCAACCTTCGCTCACTCTTTCTTCCTTTCTTTTGTCACCCCCTCACACACACACACACACACCTCTAACTCAAGCAAGCACTAACTACCTTCAATCTCAGCCCCTCCCTCCTCCCCTCCACCGCTTCCTCTCCAGGTAATGAAAGGGAGATATGAAGCGCAGGGTGTGTGGGGAAGGGAGGGGAGTGTGGGGAGGGCAACGCTGAAAAGGAGAGAAAGAAGATTTGAAGTGAACATGTATTATACCCTGTTTCCATTCCCTCTGCCATATTATCTGCCGCTGTATCCTATTCACTATTCAATGCATTCAGATGGCGCGCTCATTGATGTAATGGCTGGATGTGGAGTGGGCAATCTAACTGAGTTTTGTTGCAGGAAACTGATGAGAGAAACCTGTAAACATAGAGCCAATGCCCTGCCTGTCGCCTTTGCAAGATCCTTCCTCTCATACTGCGCTGAAGATATCAAACATTATAACTCTTATAACATGCTAGATTTGGGGTCATAAGCTGTTGCATAATATACATCTAAAAACTTAGAATCAATTTGCTTCTTAAGTGAATCCTTTGTTTTTATAAAAATGTGCAGCAGCTGTATCATTATATTAGTCATGCGATCATAGTTGTCCGTAAGAAAGGTGGGTCCAAGTTTGCTTGTAGACTGGTTTTTTCATGAATAATCTACAATTATATAGTGTCTTAATCTTGGTAATTTGAGTCCTGCCTAGGTTTTTTGCTTCATTGGGTTTTGGACTTTTGTGTCTTCTTTTACTTTGAAAATTAGTCGGACCGAATGTTTTCCTTTGAAAGGCCTATTTCAGAAAACATGTTTAACAAACTCTGCGTTGAAATACTAATTTAGATGTCAAACCCAGAGTTTCTAAAAAAAAATAAAAATAAAAAGGACAGAAATCAACAATTGAACACTTTTACCATGAGTCACCATGGAAACCACAGGTAAACAGAAGCGATCCTCCTACTTTAATTTGTTAGATTGTGAACTTTTGTCACAGTGGCAAAGTACATTTGAGCAGATCTTTCTGCAGGAAGGTAACAGGGCTGCAGCGGCAGGGGAAAGAGTGTTTTGCGTGGGAGATTTTACACGGCGAGTGAATGCCTGATTTAGATATTTAATGACTTACATTATTGCATGAGTGACAAGTGTTTGACTGTAGACAGACTGAACCAACGATGGACTATCCAAGCAGATGAAATCCTGCTGCTGGACAAAAAAGTAAAAAAAAAACAAAACAATTTAGACTTGTAACTAGAACATAACAGGCTCATGACAGGCTCATAATGTAGTTTCCCAACTTAAATGTGGCACCAGGTGAACCAACGTAGCCTCTTCAAAAAGAGAACATTTCATCACTCAGAAATCTCCTAAATCTGCATCATGTGATTGATTTTCTGATTAAATTAAATCCGATTTTGATTTATGGTCTCTACCAAGTTTTTTTGTTGCCTTTTGTAGCAGCCAAAAGCATGCTGGAACAGAGAAAAGTTGTGTCTGTGTATAGTTTGTTTATTTATTCCCCTTTTCAGGGTTTTTGCACAGTTTTTAATGTCACACCTCTGATGGCGCAGTGACCTGTCCACTGTCCTCTACCTGTCCCCTGGTGTGAGCTGGGAGATGCTAGACGACCCCCTTCACTCCCCTCCATCATCCGCCTGCATATTACCATAAAAGTAGCTGCTTTAGTAGTAGTTTTGAAACCAACAGTTTAGGAATAGTTTACATTCTTTGCCAGGAAAGTTGAATTATTGACCACTTGTTGGCTGATCAGCTAACTAAGTCATCTATATATTTACTATCAATTTAAGATGTAAACACCATAAATAGTTTGGCAGTTTTCCTTCCAGCGCTTTTAAAGCTCACTCTCTTCACTTCAATCTTCATCCCAAATCCCAGTGCAGTGAAGTAGGAATGCTGATCAATAGCTTTTGTCAGTTTTACAGTAAAAACGTATTGGTTTGAGGTGTTCTTGGACACTCTGGGTGTCTTCTGCAACAGTGGAAATGGATGTGACCTTGAGGGGTACCAGACGCACCTCCCGAGAGAGAAGTTTGGTGAAATCGGCCGGCTGGTTCCAGTCATTGTTTAAATGCATCTATGCGTCAAGCTTGGATATACTCAAATAAAATGATCTAACTTTTCAACACTTTGAAGTACTTCTTTGAAGTACATACCTTGGTACATCAGTCAAATTAAAAAGGCTATTTTACACAACTGGTTTTCAGTGTAAAAATGTGATTTCTTTTTTTTTCTAGGATACAAAAAAACCCTAAAGTTACAAAGGAACATTTTTTTTTTGTGATATTGTTAATGGCCTTCAAAATCGGCATTAATAGTAGATTCCAGCAAATGCCTTGCACAGAGGGAGGCCGTGCTGTTAATGCTCACAAAAGACCATTTTCTCTTCTTGTAATTTCCATCCTCTATTCATTCTCGTACAGTCCTCCTTGATCATTCAGTGCTCTCGCTGGCTCTCAGAGTTTCTCGGCAACGATGTCTCAGCAGACGCGCTCATTAATTCATAAATGTACCGCCGGCAAAAGCGCTTACTTGAAGTGTTGTGGTAGACTGCAGGGGTACATCTGGAGTGAACATACATAAGCATATAAAGCATATAAAAAAGCCGGGCTAAAAAAAAACAACAAAAAAACACATAATTCCTGTAAAAGTGCTGAAAAAGATTGAATATAGCAAAATATATATACAGTACTACATTCGTTCTGGAGGTTTGAAATGAAGCTGTCAGGTGAATTTTAGAGGCGAGTTCAATACACCAATACAAGCCAATCCTGGATGGAGAAAGTAATATGCTCAGTATTGGGAGGACGCTCTCGCCCTCAGGTACACATACACACCGCCGTCCACGCCGGAGGAAGCGCTGGTGGATTCACCAAATGTCCAGTAAGTGCTGATAATGAAGCTGTCTGTGGTGATCAATAGAGATCAGCTTTCGTCACTTCTCGCCGCTCCGGCACTGGCTGCCTCCCTCCGTCGCCGGCCTTATCTCCGTCCTCCCTCTCCATTCTCCTCCGCTGCTCCTGGCTTTGCTACTGATTTGCGGTTCCTCCATCATCGCTCACCCTCCTCTTCCAATCTCCACCAACACAGTCAGCCGGGAAGTTTGTGTCCGTGCTCGACGAAGGGGTTCCTGTGTGTACGCTTTTACACCTGCCCGAGAAATTAATCCAAGCTAACAAAGAGTTTAGGGGAGTTTTGGTCCTCCGCGGCGAAAAGCATTGTATTTCCAGGCGTTATATGCTTAAAAATGTCTTTTACACTATTCTTGTAAAATATATCTCATGATGTTTAACCTTTCACATTCAACTTAGCCCCCTCCTACTGTTGAGGTTCCCACTGTGGGAGGACAAACCTAATTTAAAATCAGTTTATCTCAGCAACTAACAGGTATATTTGAATAAATGTAGTATTAAAATAAAGGTACCACATGTGAGATTTCAGCAGAAGAGTAACATTAAGAATGCATGCTACCAGAGTAAATGAAGACAGCAATAAATAAAAAAAAGTCATATCCATCTGGCGAAGTGTTAAACTCTTTTGATTCATGTCAATATCTAAAATATCACTTTTCATTTCAGTTTTTAAAGATGTTTGTGAAGAGGAACGTATACACAGACTTTCCAAATTGGCCATATTGGTACATTTAATTGATGTTTTTCAGGTACCAAACTATTAAACCTGTTTTATTTCAATTTCATTTTCACTAAGTGCATTATTTCCTTTCCCATTTATTGTAAAAGTTAAAGAAAACAACAACTTGGAATTATACAAAGAGGGACATTTTGGAGTGAAAGATGACGTGATGGTGAATAATCAAATGTAAGACGTATTTTAGAGCCGAGGACACATTCTTGTCCTTTCATGATGCGTTTTGCTAAAGTGGAAATGCTATTTATGGGACAAAAGATGAGCTCTTTGCCATTCGTTTGGTATGCTGCAGATGTATTTGCACCCACCCACCCCCTTGATAGTCGCACTGTGTCTGAATCAGATTCAGATAATTCTGCTGAATCTTCCAGTCTCAAAAGGCTGCATTTACACTGCTTGATGGCCTCGATGCTCATTTATACTTCAATGCATATATCCGGCTTTCTTCTCCCTTTACAGGCGACCCATATCTGAAATCTGCATTGACACTGGTTAACTTCTTGGGAGACAGTTTTGCGAGGGAGGTGATCTTGGCCACTGATCTGGAAAAGGTTAGGCAGCAAGGGACAAAGACAGGTTGTTTTTTCCAGGGAACACAGGTGAAACAGAGGACGGGGTGCGTCGACCTGTTTCCATGAGCCGGCTGATGCGCCTCCTCGGAGGCAAATGCTGTCAGTCGGTTCAGTAAAAGTTCAGGGCTACTATGAAGCCCAGACTCCACCCCTTTATTCTTGAAATTGTGAAAGACAAGGAGGAGGAGGGTCTGTAAACCTGTGTGTGTATATCGCTCACCACCGTCGCATTTTCAAGGATATCTGAATCACATTAATATGAATTTAGAAAGCAGACGTAAATGGATGTATCTGATTAATATCCATTCATATGTCTACATGTGAATGAAGCCTGTGATCAACCTAATAATATCACAATTCATGTGCTTCTTTTCTTTCATGTATTTATATATGTATATATGTATGTATATATATATATATATATATATATATATATAGATCCACAGTGTACCTAATGAAGTGGCCGGAGAGTGTAAACAACTGGCAAAGACCTTTTGCTGACTTTTAAAAAGCAAACATGTCTTTTTCGACCACCATCTGTACCTCTCCACCAGACTTTCTCCACTCCCAAAACGCTGCCTGCCCATCTATTTGTGATGGAGCCAGGTCTCCGTGGAGATGTGGGTTCAAACATTTTCTGATGTCATGCATCCCGACTCTCATCGGCTCATTCTCGTGGCGACTGAACATCTGCCAGATTTGGGCCGGGAGTGGAATAGGCCTCGATAACTTTCCCTGGCATTCCCCCCTCTATTTCGGGGTCAATTGCTCGACTCGCGGTGACGCCTGGTCCTCCTGCCTGGCAGGCTGATTGCAGGACTTAAAAGCCAGAGATGGTCTGCCTGTCTGCTGCACTTAATCCTCTCTGTGTATTATATTGTCTGACCTTGTTTACATGATCATAAACGAAAACCTGAAAACAAATATTACATTTATATAAAAATGACAGTGAGTTTGAGGTATTTTCTGGATGCTGCATTTGCAACTGCACCGTCACCATGGAAATCAGATATCGATATTGGAAATAATAAAAACAGCAAAGTTTTACATAACAAGAAAAAGGTCTTACAATGAGGGAAATACAACCTCACAGCATCTCATTGTTGGTTTAACAAATAATGCAAAATCACTGGATTCAAAATGAAGTATAGCATTTACTACTTCAATGGAAATGAATGGGGTAAGTAGCATCCAGGTAGAAATAATCAAGTGCACTTAACTGATCATCCACAAGCATGAGCTCCTCTTTAAAAGCATAACTTTTGACTCTTAGCTGGTTTGGAGGGTTCAGTTGTGTGCTAGAAGAAATGATCTTAGAGAAGTCTGGCAAGGATTCAGAGCTTTTTCAGTCGGGGGTCCATCGTTTTACAGCAGGGGTGTCCAACGTCAGTCCTCAAGGGCCGATGTGCTGCAGGTTTTAGATGTTTTCCATGCTTAGCTGATTTCCATGCTTTAAAGCATCATGACAGACATGGCTGTGTCATTAACAGTTATACAGACCTTGAAGACAAGCTGATGTCGAGCATTCATTAAAATCAGTTGTGTGGAAACAGGGAAACATCTAAAACATGAAGGACTGCGGCCCTTGAGGACCAACTTTGGACATCCCTCTTCTATGGTAACAAAGATTAATCAAGCATGGGGGAAAAAAGACAAAACAGAGAAAAACCATTGAAAACAGTCGCCAGACTTCCTGGATTGTGCAAGGCTCAGACATACAAAACACCCGAGCACCTACATGTCAAAACCAACAGGTCTCTTCTTACTTCGAGCCTGGATCCACAGAGGGAACCTGTCAGCACCACTTAGATTCAGAGGGTTTTATCTGGACAAACCAGACTTCTGGACCAATGTCCTTTTAAACAAACAAGACCAAAGGGGGGCCGCTTGGCCGTGATTCACAGCCCCACAGTTGTCTAGTATCAGTGCCAACTGTCAGACACGGTGGTGGAGGGGTCATGATATGTGCATGTTTACGTTTTGGTCCAGGCTGCTTCACGTTGCCAATGTGGTTTTTATTAAAGCTCATTTTTGCTGACTCACGGTTGCTGTTTTGGGATCAGACTGACGGAAACGTCCGGACACCACATTGATCTGAAGTACAGCTGCAGAATATCATATTAACACTGCTGTCATGTTTACAAGCCTGGCCAGAAGGGCTTAAATGCCTCTTATAAAGACAGATAACAGTGCCATCAGTAGCCAGAAAGACCAGTTGGTTCTGGGCTCTAATGTCAAGCAGCTGCACTATCACATCTATTTCCTTAATCTTCCTCTCTACTCCTCCTCCTCCTCCTCCTTTTCATGCTTTCTGCACCATCCCTCTCAGCACTCAGTGAAGATCTCGGCTGATTGCTGTGGTTGATGGCTGCGAGGAGAGAAGGGAAGAAGTGAGATGGAGAGGGAAGATGATCGGGTGCGGCAGAGAAATGATGGGGTGTTGTTTGCCCCTGCGTGCAAATTTCGGATTTGGGGAGGGGGTGGGGGGGGGTTTTAGATGTTCGCACCACCACAGCTGCAAAATGGATGGGTGAGAGAGTGAGAGATGTTTGAGAGGAAAAGGAGAAGCAAAGTGTAAAAATAAGGAGAGATGACAAAGTAACATGAAATCCAGATTGATGGTGCAAATAATGATGGTTGCAGCCGACTCTGCAATTGGTGGAGATGGTGTGAGAGGTTGGGGAATGTTTTCCTGCTGCTGCTGTTGCCATGTTTTTAGTCGTGGTAATTTGGGCTGTGTTTTGGCAGCTTGTATTGCTGTTGTGTAGATGGTTGTTAGCACTGATGTTTTCCAGAAAGTAGACTCGGTTCTTACTGTCAAAAGTCACGTGACTCTCCTTCTCCTTGGATGCTGGTTTGATTGTCCCTCTCGATGTCGCACTTAGTCTCTGCTTTGATAAATGTCTTGGTTATTTATATTTATTGTAGTTGTAGTTGTTGCTGTGACGCTACTATTTCTCATCCATGTTTTCTCCAGTCAGCTGGCTGCTCCGTCTGCGCCCCTGTGTCAACAGATAGGCCTGAGATGGATGCCCACTGGTCTTTTGTTGAGGAGAAAAAGAAAATACCTTTTTCTGTTTTTTCTGGGGTTTTTTTACCGTCTCCCTCTGTCCTTTCAGTCTTTCTGTTGCTGTGATTTGTGGTGGCAGACAGTGATCGGGGAGGCGGTACCTCGAGAGTCTTAAAGAAGGGGGTAGAGAAAGAAGGGATGCAAGGAGAGGCGGAACGGGACACATCGCCTGGTAAATAAAGGGATCTGAGTTGGGAAGGTGCCGTATTTCAGGCCAGACTTAATGTGCCAGCATGTGTGTGCATGTCTGCGTGCGGGCCTGCGCTTGTGTATGCGTGCACAGACATGTGCTAAGTCAGTAAATCTGCATGGCGCATACAAATGCGGAGTGTGTGTGTGTGCACATAACACCCATGCTCTGCTGAGAATCCTCTCACAGATGGACTGTTGCAAACACACAGCAGACCTCATTCATATTAATGAGCCAAATCTATAAAATGATAATTCAATGCCAACAATTTGTGCCTTGATGCCCGGTGTACACCGAAGTGCACAATTAGTGGACGGATTGGTGTGTGTGAGTTGGCAGGACGGACGCAGATGGGTGACGAATTAAAGGCGAATCCATCACGAAGTGTCTCGGTGAGGTGTTGTTGCACAAACAGCCTGGACAACAGCTCCAACGCGCCTCGTCATGTATTCACTGTGAAGCTTCTCTGGCAGGATGAAGAGATTTCGCACACTTGGCTGTTTACTGATGGTGACGGAGAGCACGACTAAATCTTCCACGGGTGTTCAGGTAGATTCAAATGCACCGAATGTGAAATCCAGAGCTTCCAACTTGAGCTACAGCACTGCATTTCATAACATTTATTTTTTAATGCGGAATAAAGTGCTTGTATGTACGTTCATTAATTTTTAGCATCCAGCTATTTTCAAACCGGAATTACTTATTTAAAAAGAAGTCTTTTGTGGTTCCACTTGTGAACAATCTCTCTTATATAGTAGTACAATGAAGCCTAAACTGTTTGAAAAGTGTTTTATGACCCTTTCCAGATTAATGTGCAAGGACAATTGCTTCTCTAAAGGCTCCTTCACACTGCATTATTTGTGGCTGTCTCAGATGAAAGACGGCTGTGAAAGAATCACACCACATGCTGATGACGCAGTCCTACATCTTTCCACATCAGGTTGCAGCCCCTGACTCAAGGTGACATCGTTATACTGTCTCTTCATACCATTCTTGACATCTTATGTCAGTTCAAGCACATCCAAGATGAACAGGTTGAGATGTAATGATCTTAAATGACAGCATAAATTGTGCAGTGTATAGCAGCCTTAAGACCTCTGATTATGTCTTTCCCTCTTGGCATTGTAGTAAGACACACCTTAATACTCCAGATCTGCTTTCATGGATGATCATTCATCAGCATCATCAAGGCCTAATGATAACCTTGCGATACCTTACCCTTAAATCGTCTTTAAGCAGTAACGGGGGACTTAATCATTCCCTTTTCTTTTCTTTTTTATTTGTCTTACTGGCTTCATTTTTGTTAATAAATAACCCCACGGTAAAACAAAGTCATATGTTGATGTTTGTCTAAGGTTGTTGCTGCCTCACGCTAAGCTTCTCTATTATCAGGTGTTTTTATTACTATGATTTAAACAAAATGATAGGATTAAAAGAGGAATTGTGAATTTTTTGAACTAATCCATTCTTGTAGATTAAACTATTTCCACAAGATATTAAAAAAAACATTCAATTTTTATTATCACCAGTCAAATCTGATATTAAATATGGCTTATGTGGTTATCCGGCCGTGATAAGGCAGTGCCAACTCTTCCATGACCACCTAGAGCCAATCCCCCCAGGATAGCGGTCCACAGCTGGGAGGAGAGGAGGTCATCTTCTGAGGCTAGCTGGGGGTCCTGTGGGGAGACTAACGCCTGGAGCGGGCCGTTCATCATCTGGATTAGGTCTGCTTCTGAGAGAGCTGGGCCGGAGTCTGGCAAGCAATTGGAAAATGGCTGGAGAAAGTATATTTGTCAGCACATTCTCTCCTGCCTCCAAGCAAATGGGTACTTCTGGAGTCTCTCTGGCCAATGTTGATCCATGTCTCCCGATCCAGATGATATCAGCAAGACTGTGATAGCCCAAGTGTAACTCTTCAAAGTGTATGCAATGTTTCAGGTGACCAGACACATGCCAGAGCTTCCTGTGTTCCCACAGAGTATTTCTGTTCAGCAGTGGTGAGAGAGTGAACACGTTATGGGGCAAATAATCTACTGCCTAACTATACCTTATCTATTTTACTGTGTATTTCCAGTAAATAATATAAATATTATAAATTAGAAGTACGTAGTATTATAATGTAGGTTCTTCTAGAAGGGCAGGTTCTTGTGCAGTCCATGTTTCAGATGGTGGAAAGCTTTTCCTCCAGCATGTCCAGGACTTATTCATTTTAAAAGGTGTGACACTAAATTAATAAAATCCAAATGTACTCTACTGATGGTTTGAGGATTTAGTCGCCAGATGTCATAATGCAAAGACTGCACATACTGTATTTTTTGGGTGTCAGAAAATCCCCCCCAAACATTGTAGTACTGTTGCAGTTCCTCAAATGGCCACTGGAAGCTGGCTCCAGAAGTGAGCCACTCCCCCTTCACGTTCCTGTTAAAATGGCTAACTTTGTTGCAAAGTGGATTTTCATGTACCTCGTCAGATAAAATTATATGCAGCCACAAATGCATAAATAGGTGTGTGGCCTTTTAAGTGACAGCAGTCTATGTGGGCAGCTAGTTGTTGTCATCACTTAAGCTATTTAGCACTTTGCATTTTCTATACATTTTTTCTCTGAGCTAAGAGAGAAGAATGACAATATTTGATTTTATATATGGCTTGTTGTGCTGTTAACTGCACTAACAGACTTGTAATTAGCACTGCAAATGTTACTAAACGCAGCCTTTGGCTGGCTAGCCTTGCAAAGCTACAAACGACTGAATCCCCATCAGGTTGTCATTAAGCTCTGCACAAGTCTGTCAATGCTCCACTAATTTGAGCCAGGTGTGTTGCAGGACAGTGGACCCCTGAGGGCCAGCTTCCCATACCAATTCAGGACACCTTCCAAGCTGAATAACTGGACCACTCACCCAAGAGGCAGCCAATCCGCTGCTCACTCGCTGCTTCATTTTCGGCAAAGCTCTTAGTCTTTATTCTGAACAGGAGCAGCACCCAGGTCACAGTTTAGTCTTTTTTTTGACATGACCGCTTACAATCAACAAATTCCCAATGTGAACATTTATATAAAAGCAGGGGAGATCAAATTAAACATTAGAATTCTTTCATATCCTGTGTTCAGATACTAATATGTGTCAGTATACTAAGCAGCATGTAGTATAACTGAGAAAGAGAAAAAAAAACCCTCAAAAGTCATCTTTCCCCAGTCATGTCCTGTGACCTGTCAGTAGTGTGTGGTGTTGTATTTCTTTGTTTCTTCTTAATTTGTTATATTTCTGTGATGTTTCTTTAGGCTGCAGATCCCAACCAAAGTTGATGCATTGTTTTATGGACTTTTACAATCATAGTGGTGCGTACAAATATCTGTGTCCTCTCTCCTCCAGGTTCTCTGAGTCGAGGTTTGTGCTCTGGGCTACGCACATCTATTTAGCTTCCATGAAGATCAACTATCTTTTTATAAAATGGGTTAACGCAGCACATTTCCTGTGGGGGAAGGTTTTTATATATGCTTTTGAATATAACTGTGAGAAAGAAGAAATACATTTATGTGTTATCACATTATTTTACCTACTGTTACCAGCGTCCCTTACCGCCAAGGACAGGTTGAGCTGTTTCTACTCTGACTGCTTTTTATTAGATTGTTTTGCTTTTTCCCAGCTGCATTTACCAACGCCACTTTATATATTTTTATCGTCCAGAAAAATCTCCTCTCGCAGCCTTACCGGTAGTTTGAGCACTTGGTTTCTCATTCTCAGTATTAAGATGCATTTTATTTCAGTGACAAAAAAACATGTTCAGGATTAAGGCATTGTCTCGGTAACTGTCAGCACTCGTGGTGCCGAGCACCAACCAGCAGGACAGTCGGCGGCTTAACTTTTCCAGGTTTGACTTGTGTTTGGACTTTCACAACAGAACTGTTGGTTAATTATGCAGGAGAGAACTTAATTAACCACCAAGTCACAGAAAAAGGTATAAATTAGGAGAATTAAACGAATGAAAGAGATGACAGATGCCGTTGCAGTAACATGAAAATTAGCAGTAGTTGGTATCTCTGACTGTGTCGGTGTGCAGGCTGCACTCTCGGAGACACTCAGAGGAAAAACACTTAGTCACAGTCTTGTTGTGGATTTGATGCCAGATTCCATCAACATATCGAACAAACGATAGTGTTCAATTTCATCTGCCATTTCATTGACTTTTCGTAGGATGAATGGGACTCCTGCCACGGACCCACCGGTTGGTCTGGAATTGCACTATTTTGTGTTCCAGGCTGGATCGTTATTGTGGGAACGTGTCGCCATCACAGCAACGCGGTACCTGTCCTCACACCAACACCTGCATCTGTCCCAGCAGGCTCTGATTGCTTCAACCCAACCCACTATCTGAAAATCATGTAAGGGAAGAAACCAAAGAGAGCCCGGTCAGAGGAAGTGAGGAAGAGAAGATCCTTGACTATTTTATTTCTTTGGAGGGATGAAAGAGGAAACAGGATGCAAGACAGCGCTGAACTCAGAATAGTAAAGTCTTATTAACAATAGCTGGCGTGCTGTGTGTTGCTGCAGTGGTTTTATTTAGTTCTTTATTCTTTATTTGTCAGTAAACATGGAAACACACACCAAAATTTGTCCTCTGCTTTTAGCCCATCACTAGTTAGACTGGGAGCAGTGGGCTGCCTTTTTAACAGAGGAGTTTCATGTTTTGTTGATGTTACACATATTGAATGAATGAAAATATATTTATTTCGGTCAGGTCATTCTTAATGTAGACACCAACTGAAAGCATTAGTTCACATAAAAAAAAGAGAGACCTAACCGAAAAGGAATAGGCTGAAGCTATTGCTTATTTACGCCTACCCTTCTCACATGATCAACTTATTCAGATCAAACATACAAAACATAGTACAAAAAAATAAATCATATTGTTTACACAATCCCGAACATAATTCCGTAATAGTATCATCTACTGGATCCCTCATATTTTTCAAACACATTAAACTTAAACAAACGTTTGGATGCATGAATCGACTGGCACATCTTCAATTTTTCATCAAGTGCATTCCATATATTTACACCCCTTACAGTAATACATTGATCTTTAATTTTAGTCCTAGACTTTGGTTTTTCAATCATACGTTTCCCTCGAAGCTCATATCTACTTACTCTTATTTTAAACATGCTTACAATTTTACTAGGTAACAATCTGTTGAACACTTTGTACATTATCAATGCTATTTTGTATTCCACTAAATCCATGAATTTAAATGCCCTTAATTTAATAAATAGTTCATTTGATGGTTCTCTATAACTTGTCTATGTGCGCCGTCACATTTGGACTAATGTCTGAGTGATGTTAGGGTGTCCTACAGAAACTACTGCTCTGTGGTTTAACTACTGTGGTTTAAAGCAAATGTAGCTCTCATTCGTCTGTTACCATCACAGCTGGTGGCTAAAGCACCAAAAGCTGAAGTGTCCATGTATTTATACGTGTATTGTTTTGTTTTATTGTTTTAGGATGATAATTTGAGTTATATGCAATTCTTTAGCTTTTTTTTGGACTGCAATAAGACAAAGTTTTTTTGAGGGTGCATGTTTATTTGTAAAAATACAACAGTAAGTGTTGCTAAGGAGTTTTAGGGTTTTAAGTTTTGTTTTTCAAATGATATAATGTGTTTGAAGAGGACACGACTGCCCCTCCAAGAAATGTGGCTCCTGAAAGGCCCCTCATATAAAAAAATCCCAGATATCCCGCTGTCTGCGTGTGCCGAAAATAAATTGTCAGAAAGAGGCTCGGACTGAAGGATTATGGGTAGAAATGACTGGATGTGTTTGCATGTTCTTCCTGCTCATGCAGCAGCTTGGCAGTGATGGTTGCTTCTGTGTCAAAACACCTGCACTAACGCACACCTGATACCCCCCCGTCCAATATTAGTGCAAATGAGTGGAGAGGGCCGCTGGCGCCCTGCGTGCGCGCAGCACTCCCCTGTCGCTGTCACCGCACAGGCACAGTGTGGGGAAGCAAAGTCAACAAGGTAGAGATGGGAATAGAAAGAGTGCAGGACGGAGGCGGAGCGGGGTGGATACTGATCATTGCCATTGTTATTTCCCCTGAAGAAAATGGCTACCCCCATTAAGTCACTAATGATCCCTGCATTGTGCCACGGTGGTGCTGGAGAGAGGCACCAAAATGTCTGAGGAGAAGAGAGCTGGCTACTGATGCAGAGAAGAGGTAAAATTATAGAGTAAGTGATGGAGGGAGGGATGTAAGGGGTTAGGCAAAGGAAGGGAAAGGGGAAGTGGTAGAAAAGTAAATGGAAAAGGAAAAGGAAAAGAGAGAGTGGATTGAGTGATGGTGCTGCTAAGAGAGTGATTGAACATCCATGTAACACACATTTCCACCCCCCCCCCTCCCATGTTGTTTTTTACTTGGTGCCATGCCATCTCCAGCATCTGATCCATCATGTTGCTCGCTCTCCGCCACACGAGCGCCACATCAACGAGCATGTGTGGCTCACAAATCCAGTCAGAACCACTGAAGCGCTGTGTGGACGGACATGAAAATGCATTTTACAGATAGAGTACCAGCGTTTTCAACGGCTCCCGTGGCCGTGCTCATCACACCGGGTGGAAACGCATGCATCATGATCATGGGAGGCCTATTAGAAGAGGCAGTTGTGTCACTAAAAATTAGTCTTGAAGACGAAGCGGTGAAGCCAGAGATGTTAGGAGGGACTTTCTTGGTGTGTTTGAGTACAAAACAAACTAACCTGTATGTCTTCAACTCTGCAAAATATCCTGAGATATTTTTTTTTTCCCCTCTTACCATTGTCACGCATCCACACCCTCAAGCCAATAACCGTGGAAAGCTGCTCATCGAATGCCACAGCTAATGTTTGATTTGAATTTTAAAACATCTCCCCCCATTACATTTTCCATTATTTAATCAATTATTCATGAAATCCAAGCTGGAGCAAGGGTACTCAGATGATGAGCAAACACTTGGATGGTCCCGAACGCTGTTTTTCCTTCATAACCTCCAAGTATATGAGCCCTGGCCTCGTCCACAAGTGTCTCCAAAGGACACTCAGACGAGCAGGGAAGAAAGAAGGATGTTCGACAGAGAAGAGGCCTGCCTCACACAAAGAAACACTAAAGAGGATGGAAGCAGAAGCAGAGGGGATGGAAAGAGGGGTGGCAGCTGGAGGATGATGAGAAAAGGGGGCGGCTGGGATTAGCAGCAGGAAGGGAAGGAGAAGAAATGGAGAGGACGAGAGATGAGGGACTGGAGACAGACTCCAAGACAGAAGGAAAAACAGTTAAAACAAAGAAGACAACTCGTAGCATCTGTGATGAATAACACGCAGCCTGTGTTTGATCAGTGGAACAGAGCCGCTGAAGTCAGGCCTTGGATATGTTGCACCACTGCCACCCAAAGCAAAATATTACACCTCGTGGAGCAGGATATTGGGTTTAAATAATAAAAGAAATTATTTATTTTCACATGTCTTCTTGTTTCCTCATCTGTCTCCGTGGGTCCCTCCGCTGCCAAGGCAAATAAAGAGATGTAATGAGAAATCATTGTGAAACATTGTGAAAAGCAGACATTGTGTGCTTATATTACAAGTCGTGAATAGTAAAGAACCCTTGCTGTAGTCAAGACGCCGCTTGAACAAACCCAAATAGACACTTGGATGAAATAAAAGGTAGGACAAAAGGGGCATGGGGATATTGAAAAAGCAACAAATGACCTTCTCCAAGTTTCGTCTCTTCCCACTGTCTTGCTCATTCTGTGCCCAATCCGCACTCACTAACCCCCTAATGGTTATTTACCTTGTTGGAAAGGGCTTCGCTCTCTCACCAGAGAGAGACAACGGGGCGCGAGCGGGAGCAGGGCGACCTCAGAGGGGAAAAAAAAAAAACGTAAAAGATAGAAGGACTGGGAGAGAAAAGGACGAAAAATATATCACTGGTGTTGGTCTCCCCGGCGACCCTGCCTTCAACTTTTCCTCACGGCTGTAATGGAAGTGAAGGTTTGCCTACAGACGGAGAGGGAATGAGAGAAAGAATTACAAGTCAATATTTGTTCCCACTGGCTGCCTAGGTAGAAACAGATACATTACACGCTCTCACTCTTCTCTCCCTCAGGCCGATTCAAGAGGTCTACCTTTGTTTGGGGTCTGGAGACTGCAGGGGTCGCCTAGGAATAAGGAGACATGGTGAGATATTGAACAAGGCGACCAAGGAAAAGGTATGAGCGTGAGGGAAAGAGCGTGAGAGGATGACTAATGCTGTCAAATAGTGATTTTAAGGCCACAGAATGAGAAGAAGCACATAGTGGACATTTCCCATAGAGAGTCTTCAGAATACAAACAATGAGTCAAGTCATTGTCCAGGGCGCCTACTCCCGCATCTCACTGACTACAGGCGGTATCATCAGCAGGAGCAGTTAGTGCTCTTGAGCCACAGGCTGTCCTTCACTGGGAAATTGCACTGGCTGGACGAACACTATGTATTTTTCTTTTCTTCCTTGCATTCAGCGAGGGCAGCGCCGACAACGGTCATGTCAGCTGCTCTGCATGTCAGACTCTGTGCACTTTGGGACAAACAGAGATAATGTCAGTCCTACAGTTTGCTTTCTGCAGTTCACAGTGACAGAGTTTGCTTAGTCATATTTATTTTGTTGAGGTTTGCCGATATGTTATCACCAGTAAGCTGTGCGTGGGCAGAAATCCTGAAGGGAAAAACCCCCGTCGGGGCTGATGTTGATGGAGGACCCAAATAAAGATTTCCTGGAGGCAGAAGAAATAATGAGAGTCCTTCATGAACAAAGAACGCCGCAAACAGCGTGATACCCAGAGAACCAAAAACCTTGAAGCGAGAGGGAGGCATGGGGAAGGACAACATGGAAGCATGACAAATAGACTAACAAAGGGAGATATATATATATAGATATATGTGTGTGTGTGTGTGTGTGTGTGTGTGTATATATATATATATATATATATATATATATATATATATATATACTAATGTACTAATGCTCAAGGGCTAATAAGAAACAGGTGGTTGCAGTCAGGACACATCAGAACAAAGAAAATCAAACTAAATTGCACATAAAAGGAAAAGAGCCTTTCAAAGTGAAATAGAGAATAAGAAAACAAGCCGGAAACAAAACAGAAGTACCAAAGCATATCAGCACAAGCACATCAAGACCAAATCTCAAAACATGAGATCTAAACAGGACTCAGATAAACTCCAAACATAAGACCATGACACCTCTTTCCTGGGAGGTTGATGTCCCCCTCAACATTTTATTGTAAGCTGCATAATTTTAAATATGCTTTGCGCAAATATAAAAGTCATTGAAAGTATCTGTGTTCATTGCAGAAGCAAAACAAAGCCTTACAAACTGTTGATCGTTTCCCTCACCTCACATTGGAGATATACTCCACCTATCAGGCTCTGAAGCTGCGACTGATGTAATGTGCGTGAAGAGATGTCAAGAATCAATTTTACGTAATTTTTATTACACAAAGTGCGGTAAATGAGATGGCTAAACCCAGGTTTGTCAGGGTTCGTGTTGACTAAAGGTCACAAAGTCTGCAAAGTCTGAAGAACAATTTGTCAGTAACCAAACTTTATCCGCTGCCTCAGTCGAGCCATAAACCCAGCGCTTTAGGCCTGTCCAATCACAACTCGCCACATCTCCAGCAGCTCATTTGCCACAAAGGAAAGTAAGAAAAAGGTAAAACTGGCTAATGCCCTTCAGTGTGCAACCAATTGAGGGCTTCACTGTGTCACTTTTAATAGTTCATTAATACTTTCCACACAACATGGGGCCCCAAAGCTTGTCTACCAAAGTTTATATGTCAGGATTTATGGCATATGTGACACAAAGTAAATTAATTGGCCCGAGGCGGATCGTCCTTTCTTATCCGGTTTGCTTTCTGTGCGTACAAACAGCACTTACAAATCAATATAGCGCTATCTAACAACGCTTACAGCCTTTGGAATATTGAAGGAGATGCATGTTGTCGAGGTCATCCAGAGTTGAACAGCAGCAGCAGCAGCAGCAGCAGCAAGCAACAACAAATGGCTGCTTTGATTGTGTCCCTCTTACTCCGAGCAAACATTCAGAGGGTAGTTAGTTATCTGAAAGAAATAAAGACTTGTGAAACGCATGTGGGAGATTTTCCACGACTTTAAGATTGGCGATAAAGGAAAATGCCGTCATATTGTGTTAAATCACAGCTAATTTTATTTAATCTTCAAACATCCTTTTCATCAATCAGAGGTTTTCTTGAAGCGAAATTCAAATCAAGCCACAATGACGTTGATTGTCACTATGTTGAATGGCAGTGTGGCAACATTGCCATTAAAAAGCATTTGATTGGATCCAGCCGTTTAGCACAATCTGGATAAAGGTTAATTGCAGTTGTGACTAAAAATTAACACACATTCAGAACTTTTCTGTGTAACTTCATAAGTCACTTTTTTCCCCCTCTTTTTTTGCACAGGTCTTGTCATTTCTCTAGTTCACGATGTTCTTAATCCCATTTACGACTGTCTCGTGTATAATCTATAACATCAAAGACGAGAGGGATTTTGCAAACACAGCAAACATTTGAAAATGGAGCTGATATCAAACTAATTAAAGCTGGAAGATAAAGTGCCCATCATGCATTTGATGCTCTTTGACAAGTGGGGAGTGATTTTCCGTCTCAAAATAACTGTAAAAGCTTTTTTGTTTACCGTAAGATGCGTTTCACAGTTAACCGAATTACCCACTGTGAAATGTAACGGCATGGGGCACTTTTCTTCGTATCACTTTCAGAAGCAAACCCTCGTCTATTCACCCATTTGAAGTGTAGTGGCAGCGAGAACATGTGACCATTCAAAATTTAAATTCCATTAAGATAGCTTATTCAGACTCATTTGCATAAAGCGGAAAGCTCCAGAGCATGAAGCAATACAAGTTGTGTCAAACACGTGGGTCTGCATATGTCCTATTTTGTGCTAGTTGGCAAACAACGAAGGAACTCAAACGGCAGACTTGTAGTAGGAGATGACCACATCTCGTACCACGTCACCAGCTTCGGGGAAATTCCGTCCTTGACACAAGCAACCACCAGTTCCTTGATTTTAAAATGATCCTGGCGTCAGTGACTAAACCAGGCTTTCAGATCTGCACGCAGACACCATGACTACAGATGCTCCCATGATGCATTAGCTTTTCTCGTACTTGTACGTCATCATAGTTGCAGTTTACGTTGTTGTCTTTTGTGTCTTATGAACAGATATCAGAGGACTTATTTCTTAGTTCCTTGGTCTCCCGGTTTCCTGCCATCTCAGACACCCGGCTATTTAAGGGCGATAACCCGACCCTGCTAACCCCACTTCTGCTGGAAGCTTGTTTTTATTTATTTTAACTCTTTATTAATCACTGTTTTTCCTCCCCCATGTTGCTCCGTGCTTACTGAATATGGGCTTTGCACTAACTTGACACTCCATTGCAGTGTGATGGTTTTTTTTTTGTCTATTTATGAGATTGCATGATATGAACTAAAACATCAGGACTTTTTTATGAGTTATGCACCTTGAGACGACTTTTGTTGTGAACTTGCACAAATAAAGTAAACTGAACCTTAATTGAATTAAACAAGTGATAACTTTTACAAAGTCTCGTCTTGCGAACTCCCATCTCCGCTTTCAGCAAAAAAACAACCAAAATAACTCTGAACTCTCTTCCCAGGTGTCTGGTACTCGACTACGTATCACTTCACAGCACCACGTGAGTCGTCAACAATGAAACTAGCTCCCGGGGCGACAGCGGACATCACCGCGGTATCGGCATAGCTAATGAACCTCCACGTCTCCAGGGGAACAATCTAAACTAAGAATGTCAGACTTTACTACGTGTTGCTTTAGAGGATCACCATGAATCATACCGAGGGGGCTCCTGAGTCATGAGTCAGGCCTGTTATAACATTCTGGATATATTTAGGTACGCCACATTAGTGTTTTATTAGCAGCTTCTGCTGTCCGCCTGAGAGAGTTATCAGAGTTTCTCTGGCGCTTTTAAACAGCATGACAACAGCAACGTTTCAGGAAACGAGAGGCAGACTCCCATCAGTCGGAAAAAACTGGAATTAAATTCTAACTTCATTGGAAAGCACACTTACACATGTAAACATCTCCACACAACAACGCTGGGAAGAGAAATGAATCCACACTTTTATGTATACATTTAATCTTATTTTTTGGAAGTATCTCTCTCTTTCTTTTCTTTTCCCTTCTTCTCTTTCAGCAGATTAAATAGGTTACTGTGGAAATACCTAATGAAAACTTGATAGCAATTTTGGTGCAAATGGAGGCTCATCTAGCTACTCAGCACCAATTCCCATTACCTTTCCGTGGTCTCCTGCAATAAGGCATTGGATTGAATTAGACTGAAACACAGACTTGGTTTATCTGATGGGAAAGCATCACAGGAAGCAGATATGCACATTAAATCATGATTTCTGTCAAAGCAATCAAGGACTAAATCATACATGTGAAAAATTGCTCAGATTATTTTGTAGATGTGAACCTTTGCTGAAACAAAGTCAGGCAAATGCTGCTGGATTTTGGTAAAGCTCATAAATTATGAAATTATCATCTTTGACAGATCATTTTGCAAGAAAAAAAATCCTTGCTTTTCAAATCCATGTCAAGTGTTACAGACAGAACTATGAACAGAGTAGACTCCCTAAAAACGAGGCCTTCAGTGTGAGACGGAGCGATCGGTCAGGGTCTTGCAGAGCTACTGTATTTGGCACAGCTCTAAAAGCCTCTCTTTCTAGGACAGGGTGCCCTTTTTAAGTCATGTAACCTTCACAATTTGAGAGGTGACTGCTTGTGCGATCCACTGTACTCACTTGAAACACTCACTTCAAAACATGGCCACAGGGGTTTCATTTGAGTATGGACAACGCTTCACAGCCACCATTTGACCTTTAAAGCCTCAAATGGCTTTTCCTCACGTATTTTAATGTTGCATATGCACATTTTCCCAAAGGATATGGATTGCAAATGGCATATAGCTTTTTTTCTGTTGTATTATTTTATATTCTCTGCACTGCTCCAGCTACTTTTAAGAACTTGACTTATAATATCTTCATAACAAGATGATGATTATTATGTGTTTTATCTACAAGCCTGCATCTGTTTGAGATCATCTTAAAACAAAAAAAAACTTGTCCAGCAAACCTCCACATTTTAGAAAGTCCACATGAAAGATGATACATTTGTTAGAAGTTGCACTTTCATTTTCCACAGTGGATGTAAACGATAATCTTGCAATATAATTTACATTTTTCCGGGAAAGGAACAGCCTGACCTCTACAAGCATTCCCGACATTTAGGAGGAAATAACTTCTTTTTTTTTTTGGCTTATCACCCCGGGCTTGAGGCCGTTTGCATGCCACTAGGCCCAAGCTGCCATATGATTTTAATCTTTTTCCATAAACCGATAGGGAACATGCTCATGAAGAAAAAAAGAACTACAAAGAATTGCATCATGCTGTAGCAATCACATAATACCACAGGACCACACAAAAAAGAAGGGAAAACTATTATCAAAAGGGGGAAAATACTTCTCATAAATAAAGCCACAAAGGTGATGAGAGCTGGAAGGAGGGAAATGGATTCCCACCAGCCATGGCAGTCCGCATGCCTGGCCGTTCTGGGCTGTTAGCATGAGGCCTTTCCTCAGCTCATCTATCAATATACACGTTATGCTGACAAAAAAACAAGAACAAGAAGAAGAAAAAAACATTACATTGCATTGGGAGTTCAGGGCACAGAGCCACGGAGGTGCAGAGACCGAGACTGAAGCACATTCCTTTCATTTAAAATTGTCATAATCATTATAATAGATTTTTCCTTGTATCTCCAAACATGTCTGACACACACTTGAGTATGTAAATGTCAGTTTCTGTCAGACTTAAACATCTACAGCCTTTCTGGAGTTATCCTTGGTGTGGAGCTACTCTCGAGGTACCAAAGATGAAAATAAATCATCTGGAAATGAACATAATCTGGCCATTCAAAAGATTTATAGCTGAAATGCAAAAAATAATAATAATAAATTGACATTACAAAAGAAAAATAAAATGTTAGTCCCTAATAGGGAAGTCCAATCCATTTGAAAGAGTATTTACTGAAGAAATAAAATGGTTAAAGTTGTATTTCCTTTCCTTTACGTCCCACAAACCTGGGAGCAAAACAGTGGCGAGTAAAGTCAAAAATATCAGCTTCAACCGCGGGAAATAAGTGAGAATTTGTGTGTGTGTGTGTGTGTGTGTGTGTGTGTGTGTGTGTGTGTGTGTGTGTGTGTGTGTGTGTGTGTGTGTGTGTGTGTGTGTGTGTGTGTGTGTGTGTGTGTGTGTGTGTGTGTGTGTGTGTGTGTGTGTGTGTGTGTGTGTGTGTGTGTGTGTGTGTGTGTGTGTGTGTGTGTGAACTGACCCTTTAATTACAGGTCACTTGCTTTCTAATGCCTAATGAATTGATTGTCAGCATTATTACAAGCTTCAGGTGCCAAATGACAAATGGCTGATTATTCCAGGATGATACATTTGCGACGACAAAGAGTTATTGAAACGCATCACTTAAAGAACAACACTGACTGGCAGGCTTATTAAAGAGCTCAGGTGCGTGGCGCTCGGGTTCTTAATGAACGGGTCCGAGTGGTGTCAGGTGCCCATCAGGGCACAAAGGAGGGGTGACAGGGCTGAGATGTCCCATCAGTCATAGTGTGGTTGGGGGGGTCAGAGGTGACCCTGGCACCCCATCTGGTTCAGAATCCCCTGAAAGAGGAGGAGGGTGTGAGGGTGATGATGCTTGATGGAGACATATGGAGTCTCATGCAGGCACACAAATCTGTACATGTTCATAGGCAGGTGCATGCGAACACACGCCACGTCTGTAGGGTGTAACAAGAGCAATCTACACCCGCGTACACACAGATGACTTGACTCCCAGAGGGTCGGGGTCAAGGGTGACTGTCACTCGACGCACCTCGATTGTAACAGATGGACGCACACACACTTCCACTCATATACATGTGTTCTGGTGAGGCTGGCAGGGTCCTGACCTGCGCGATCAGGCCTGCAGACCAGGCAGGCGCACAAGCCAGGAGGCAGCAACATCCACAAAGAGCTAATCACCACGGTTACACGATAAACACACATAGTTTTCCCAGCTTTTAAGTCGGGGAATTAGATTCACATGTCTTTTTTTTTTCTTTTGTGCAGCCAATTCTTGTTGGCTTTTTTTTCTCAAGATAAGCTCTTTTATGTCGCTATCAAACTCCTGTTTGTCGAACACAATTATTGTTCTCTTTAAAAAGAAAAAAGTCCGGTATAATCTGATGGTTGTTCAGGCGGTTGGAGGAAGCAGGTGCTTGTGAAACTTGGCGTTGTGAGCTTGGCCCTGGAAGGACATACATGGGTAGGCATGGCTGAATCCAAATGAACACGCGCTGGCTTACATGGAGCAAACTGTGTAATTTATATTCTACATCAGTGAATCTAATTCCTTTGTACTTATTTTATGTAGTCGTTTGGGATTTTTTTTTTTCCATGGGGAAGTAAAACTGGCAGACGCCAGAAAGAAATTTGTTCCAGTTTATTTCTCTGCATCTCTTAAAGGTGAATAGACACAGCAGCACGGAGGCAGCCGTGACCATAATATGCCTACCTTGTTTTACTGGAAATGAAATACGTAAAGTCCTTCATGAAAAAACATTGTCCTTGAAAGAGCCGAGCTTCATTTACAAAGCGTTTTTTGATCTATATCAAATGGTATTAAATGGGATGAACAAAAAAAAACCATCCACGAGTATTTCTGATGCATCTAATGTTGGTTATGTGCATAAAAATGAAGAGACGACACTCCAATCTTATGCTGTACCATTTATCTAAGAGAAAAAAGGCTAGTTGTTAATGGCCGATCACTACAAATAAACCAACTGACTTCTGTTGCACAGCCTTATGGGTAATGAAGTCCTGAAAACAAATCAGCTCTAATTTAAGCTATATTTAACTCCATAGTAAAGTAACCGTGCCATTCAAAATATCAGTTTTGTAGGCAAATAATGTTTCAACAATGTCTTCAAAAATGTGCGTAAGTGGTTCAGCGGAACATTCAAAACACATTTAAACAAAAATGTGCAGCGAATGTTGCAGCAGAGAAATGAGAGTGATTTGGTGAACCCTGGCAGTAGCCGAGATGAAAACCGAGAACAAAAATCATCCTGACACCGCAATCGAGGGGTTTATGGACCCCTGATGACCTGTTCCTGTTGAATTTTGGACTTCATATTTCTTTTAGTGGTGTTAGTGCATCCGCTGTGCAGCATTGTGCTTTATGCATGGAATAAAAGGACTAAGTTAGTCTGTGATATCCTGGGAACCCTGGGATATCTCTGAAAAACCAGAATTTGATCAAATCAGATTATATATTGACTCGATCTGCATGGTGATCAGTACTTAAAATGAGGAAATGGAGTGCAATCATAAGAAAGCTGGCAGACGACTCAGCAGACTTATTGCCAGATTTGGCTAATTTACACAATCTATATGCGCATGTGTTGAAGATGTGCCAGGTGAGGTGTCGAGAAAAGGCCAGATTGACAGTATGTTAGACCCACTGAGGTTTCTGTGTCCATCTGTGGAAACAGAAGTGTGTAAAAATGTCAAATTTCAGTGGGTTAAACATGTACAGGATTATAAGATATTATTGGAGTTCTCAAACCTTGGTTCTGCTATTCTTTTTCAAAAAAGGTTTTTTGCTGGATTTCTAAAACCGATTGATGGACGTTCTTAGCTTGTTCAGCCATAACCATTCACTTCTCTGAAATTCTCTCTCGTGAAATGGGTCCAGTGTCCTCCCTTTTCACAGCCACTATTCAAGTCGGATTGTTTCTATGGCAGGGAGATACTACTACTGTATAAAGAGTGTTTCAAAGCAAGCGGCTTACTTTTGTAGCGACCAGGATCGTTGTTCATGGTACGACAGGGATGTCAGAAGCACTCTCTGCCGCGCTTTGCTGGAGCGCTCCTGTGTATGAGTGTTTTCTTCTTCTATTCTGTCACATTTGGCTTCTGTAACTTATCGCCAAACCTGCATTACATCGTTTATTTTTCTCTTGCAATACCTGAAACCCATACATTTCTTCCAGTCAGTGCCAGAACCTCATCATTGTTTGCTTCAGTTTTCCTAAACTTCTCGACTAGAGCCAAAAGGCCTTGTTTTGTTCATTTGCTTGTTTTTCTTCTTGGAACATTTAAAATGTTTCCTGGCATTGAGGATATTATCACTGAATGATGAAGAATTTAGTTGCGTTTTAGTTTGTCCTAGTCTCCTTGCAAATACGTTAACAAAAAAGGCCAGGGTGGTCAGTCCGGTAAAAATTAATTGACATTCTTGAAAAATATGCCGTCTTCAAGGCAGCATAGCGTTGCTCTAAAATCTTTTGTGTATTTGCCTGCAGTGGCGAAACTACCATATATGCAGACAATGCAATTGCATAGGGGCCCGCACGTGTCCAGGGCCCGCACGCGCAGGACCTGGGGACGTGCGGGCCCTGGACTTTTTTTTTTGAGGTGTGTGTGTTTACATCATTGTTATGGGCTGGTTATAAAGATATATCTAGTTTAAATAAAAATCTAAATGTATAGATTATCTCGGATGATGCCGGTGTAGTGTGCATGTGTAACCCATATTTGCGTAGAGGAAGAGTTGGCGAGTGAGGAGAGGAAAGGAGTGATGAGAGTTGAACAGTTCAATTAATTAATGACTTTGCCCAGCGGAAGGCCCGGAAAGTCAAACTGTAATGGTAAGTAATGCCCTTTATTATTATTATTTGTTATAGTGATAGTCTATCACTAGTTTGTTTGTGTTTATGCGTGTTTATGATGTTTTTATTTGTGGTGTGCCGCCGTGCCACCAAATTTCAATCTGTGCGCTGTGTGGGTTTATTCTCAGCTGTTGGCACCGCCGGTGTTCTGTCGCACACCGGTGCACTGTGTGCGTTATGCTGTTGGTTAATATGTGCTTTTTGTTGTGTTTATGCGCTATGATTGTTTTTATGTGGTGTTCTGCCGTGTCACCAAATTGCAATGTGGTTGTGTTATTGATGTGGATTTTTTTTAAACATATCTATCTGCGCTGTGGTTGTGTTAAGAGTTAAAGCTGTCAGTAGTGCCAGTTGTCATTTTGAATGATGATGCATCTGCTGTGAGATTGCGTCAATCACAGCGTGTCTGTTTTACATTGTGATGGGCAGGGCCCGGTTTAATGATCTTGCATCACGGCCCGGTGCTGAGTTGTTTCGCCACTGTGCCTGCATTAATGCCTCCATCACAGTAGTGTAAAGGATCTTTGCAGAGGGCACAGATACAAAATGCCATCACAGATCCTGGATTTTAAAGCTGATAATGGTCTGAATTGTCCCTTTTTGTCATTAGTCTGAAGTCACCTACAGTTCATGGCTCCATGTGTGCTGGCTGATGGAGCCTTTGGAAAAGGTTCCCATAAAGCTTTTTTTTTTTTGTTTTGGGGCCATTTTTGATAAAAAAGACACATACCAACAGTCAAGACCCCATAAAACCATACCAGACCTTCAGTAGTGGAAACCCACCTAAAGATTCAGGTAGTCAAGCTAAGTCCCACAAGTTTGCAAGATGAGAGACTTCTAAATGTTTTTAATCCATCTATAAAAATGCTGAATTACAATGCTTGAATTTTTTTCCTCCTTTGTGACACCTTGCAGACTTGTTATCATGGGTTTAGGATTTAAACACTTTAAGGCGCAGGGCTACTGAACGCTTGTAGCGTTCGTTTTATCTGGTTTTATTTGTAAATTGCACTCCCAAGTGTCTCTTGCCTCGATTGTTTCTGGAGAACAAACCTCCTCCGCTTTACTGATCAATTTTACATCAGCAACCTTCAACTGAGATTTTTCCTCTCTTATCAGCAGAGATTAGCCTTCTCTACACATTAACCATCTATCATTCCATCTACTCCCTGTCTCACACACATACACAACACAGACACACACTTTTATCAGTACACAGCCGATCAGCTTGAATTCAAATCTCCTTACTCTCCGTTTTACTTTTAATTCCTATGTATGGAAGCATGCATGCATGCAAACTCTCAAACACATACAATACACAGACTTTTAGATCTGCACGGCAACAAATCACTAGCTGACAGCTGTAAATGAAGATACAACCACTCCTGGCCGCCATATACCTTCAGCACTGCCACTTAATCCCACCACAGGATCTAATGTGGATGGACACTTAGTGATGGAGAAAGACATGCACTAACCAACACATCCACTTCAGCTAACAGTGACTGACACCAGCTGACAAAAAGCTTTCTATCTTTAACACGCTGTCAGCCAAACATGCCCACATACAGAAATGTAAAGACAACAATCTTAAAACTCAATTCAAATCAACACAAGACACTACAAGACACTCCCTGTGTTTAAAGAAACGCCACAAAAGTAGCTTGCAACACTGCCTCCTATCAGAAAAAGATATAGACGATAAGGACAGGAAACATTTTCTCTTGTCATTGCTATTTTATCTCACTGGTGATGTCAACAAATGGTTGAGGGTATTTCTCAGTATGAATTTTTGTCTGGACTTGAGATCTTGTGGACTCGTACAAAATGTGACAGCAAAAGTACGGCCCCAATTCTGAGTCCATATCTATCCAAATACGGTTGAAATCCCCAAGTGTTCTTCATTTGCCCCATTGACTTAAAGATGCATGAAGATTTATGGGAAAGTGTTTCAGAATGTATATTGCATCAGTATATGGCAGCAAATTAGAAAGCAGACAATGGTTAGATACCTCAAATAACCACCTTTACTACTGATGAAATGTGTCCTTCTGTAATCTGTAGGATGTTCTTCTGAGTCCACATTGGCAAGTATAAACTATGGAGTTCAAACTGGGTGTATTTGGTGTTGATAAACAACCTGAATCTTTTCAGGAGCAAATATGGGCCAACAAAGTTTGAGGTCAATCATTGAAATATTGGCAAAGGACAAAAAAGTACAACCTTCTCAAAGACAAAATGGAAGAGATATCCATATGTATTGTTCAACAGTGCGTAATATTGTAAACCAGGAATCTGAAGGACGTCCAGTTTGTAACAATCAAGTGTACAAGTCTTAAAGGAGCATGAGGCTCCTTTAAGAAATGAGACTCATTTGCGCCACCCTTCACCACGACGGCCGTTGGGGGTACTGCAGCCAACAGTGAAGCCGGCACGGGAGAACGGGGAGAACGCACATGCAGTGTCATGTGACGTCACATTCGCAGCCCAGCGCGGGAAATTCCAGCCCGGAATTGCAGCACATTTTGCAGCACACAGCCTGTTCAAGGCAACGGAGAGATACACTAGAGGGCTCATTGTTTTTGGTTTGGAACGCTTCATCTGACATTATTAGTAGAAAACGTAAAATGTATACACATTTTTTTCATAAATCCTGCCTCAATCCTGCCTCATGCTCCTTTAAGGCTTCTGCAGACTGCATTATTTTTGCAGTCTTTCAAGATCATTACTTCTCATGCTATACAACTTGGATCAGCTTATCTTGGGTAAGACATCAAGAAGAGTATACATAGACTGTATGATGATGCCGTCTTGTGTCGTAGGCTACAACCTAATGCACCAGGACATGAAGGATTGTCCTTGCTCGCATTAATATATCACTTCAAGTTGTATTTCAAGCGGCCCGTCAGTTGACAGAGTTGTAGGATTTCAGGCATGTTCAGAAGATTAAGGTGGCAGTGACATCACTCACATTGCAGAATGTGAGACAGCGGATTTGGACCTGCGATGACTGCTATGTCCATGATTCTTTCAAGATGTCCATCTTTCGTCTGAGATGGTCAAAAATGTGTGTAGGAAACTTTAGTTGGACACCTGTGATCTATGATTCCCATAGGCCAAGGGTGTCCGATTCCAATGCTCAAGGGCTGCTGCCCTGGATGTTTTAGAGGTTTCCCTGCTCAAATACACCTGCTTTGATCACTATCAGTTTTGTCATCAAGGTCTACACAAGTCTGTCAATGGTCCACTAATTTCAGCCAGGTGTGTTGAAGCAAGGGAAAAGCTAAAACATGCAGGAGAGCGGCCCTCCAGGACTGGAATTGGACACCCCTGCCTTAGACGGTACTGAATCAAGAACTGTCATTCATCAAAAGCTGATACAACCACATGGGCAAGGGATTACTGTTGGAGACAAGTTCTACAATTCAGAGCCGCAGTTGCAACAGCATCAACATCTCATGGCTCAGAAGTATTTGGGAGGAACCAAAGAACCCAAAGGAAGCAAATAAAGCAGGATTGCAGATGTTATCTTTTGGAGATGTGGGAATTAAAAGAACCACCCAGACTGCTGTCAACATCACGGCCATAAGCCAGGCTCCAAGTTGGCCTTGGGTTGTATCAGACCCCTTGGCGAAAGACTTTTACACTTTTACACTTTTGTGATGGCAGTATTATTGCAGAAAAGCAAACTGAGTTTTTAGAGTATATTTCTGCCTCCAAAATCACATGATTCCAGCCACATCAATGTATTTTTCAACAAGGTAATTGAAAACTTACATTCTACACACGTTATTATGGCAAGGCTGAGGAAGAAGAGTGAATGGTCTTCCTGCAGTCTTGACCTGTTGCCTGTAGGAAGAATTTTCAAAACAACGACCCAGTTCACCTTTACACCTTAAAACCTTGTTACAAGGATATTGGGACAAAAAAAAGCAGCTGACACTCTTCATTTCTTGTTTTCCTAAACCCTAGAACTCCTTTCTATGAAGGAAGTGTGAAGGAATAGCAACATTACAAAGTCTATAATAAGTTGTTATTTTTTGGAACATGTTGCAGACCTGAAAATGCAACTAACCATCCTTGGGTTCATACTGGCTCAGAAAAAAAAAAGTCCAAGTTAATTCAAGAATCTGTGTTTTTTACGGGATAATTTTGAGACTGTGTGTGTATGTGTGTGTGTGGTGCTTTGAGTTAAACACTAAGCCATGGCCACATGGATCTTTTTATTTTTACTGCAGGGAAATGTGCGTAATTGATAGGATCAATAAGATTCCATCATGGTTTTCAAGGTCAGGGTCCAGGGTGCCCATGCGCACTAAATACCTAAACACACAAAACATTTTCACCACTTAGACTCGTATTTTTTTTAAAAGCTGCACAGTGAGACGGTGGTGCCTCAGGCACACTTCAGAACAGGGAGTTTCTTGGTATCTTTAATATCTCTGTCAATAATAAGAATATAAAAAAGACATTTAAAGGAAATTTCTGGGATTTCACAACCTGGATGCTATTTCCTCCTGTGTTTGGGTGTAAAATATTAATAGGCAGAAAAATCTCTTGCAGTCTGGACTGTCCTGAGAAACCAACGTGACCAATAATGTAATATAAAAGGACTAAGAAACAGTTTCTGTTGTTAAAAGTTTACGATAAGATTATTGAAAAGCTTTGTTTCTCATGTGGTTGAGTGTCCATTGGTGTCCAGGAGCAGTTTCTGCTACATCCCTTGGTAGCCTACTGTCTGAAAGAAAACAATTGGGATGGCTGGCCAAGTTATATTGGAGAAACCTGAGATAAAAAGTTTCTTCGTGCAGCTTTAAAAATGGCAAATAAATAGGCCATCCATTTTTATTTGAGCCCCAAAGAGAGAGACAAGCAACAGCCAGAGAAGCGTGAGCTTCGGTTGCTAAAATAACCTCCACTCAGTCTGCGGCAGCTCTCCAGGTTGTTCGAGTCATATTTTTCTCCTCTGTAAAGGTGCACTGGTGGCAGATCTATTCTTCTTCTACTCTTCGTTGTTTACCAGTCCACCAAAGTTGGTCATTGAGAACTTAGTTTAGCTCAGTAACAGTATTTACTGTGGTAAACGCTTAAAGTAAGGTCTGAAAATATTTAGATGAGTTTAATTGGAGAGCATTTTCCTTCACATTATAGCTGTTCAGAGGGGGACAGAGTACTCGACCCCAGTACTTGAGTAAGAGTACAAATACTACTGGTCAAAATTTACTCCGTTACAAGTAAAAGTAGCTCAGTCAAAATATTACTCGAGTAAGAGTAGACAAGTACTTGCTTTTAAAGGTACTTAAGTATCCAAAAGTAAATGCTTTTAAATTTACTTTAAGTAAACGTAAGAGTAAGAGTAAGAGTAAATTTCTTATTTTCCACATCAGTAAATTACTATATTTTTTCTAAATTAATTGTTGCGGCTCTGTCTTGACTTGTTGCGGCTCTGTCTTGACAAACGCAGGCTACTTTGGCGGTATCGTTTTGAGGACGCTTGACGAATTTCTGCTTTCCGTATATCCCAGTGGAGAGCGTGCACTGTGATAGGTGTCCTCCTTTGACAAAAACAGCTTGTGTCCAATAGGATTTTAGGGAAGAAGAAAAAAGAGCAGACCTGAAAGTAACGAGTACTTTTCAGCCTTCCTAGAAATTTACTCGAGTAAAAGTAAAAATATTTGTCTTGGAAATGTATTCAAGTAAGAGTAATAAGTACCAAAGAAATCTAATACTCAAGTAAAGTACAAATCCTCTGGATATGTACTTAAGTACAGTACTCAAGTAAATTTACTCCGTTACTGTCCACCACTGCTGTTGAGCATAAATTTGACTCAAAAGCGGTTTCACGAGCAGAAGTGAGCTGCTATTTTATGAATCTTGAACTACGAAAAGGTAAGAACTCAGGAGTTGATTTCAAGTTTGACTTTTGTATCTGGAACCTGGTTCGAGGAGCAGATGCAAGTACGAAGCGCTTGCTAGAAAGTGGAGGCATTCATAAAGCTCAAGGATACAAAAACTATATCAGATATCTGATTCATATCTGGAAAGCAGGTCTGCCACGGTATTTTCATTTGCTGCAGAGTTGCATCGCTTTCTCTGAAACTGCGCTAATGTGGACATTTTCTGATTCAGTCAACCCTCCTCATTTTTAAAAACATTGCAAGAGTGGAAATTAACTTTTTTTTAAACCTACTTTTTCAACATGACACAGTAGCAGGTGGTTTTTTAAACTAAAATTTGGTACTTCTGACTTTTTTTTTTTTCCTGTGAGTTACAATTTGTTTTTAGCAAGCAAAAATTAAATTTGAATAAGCATGTTGATCTGAACAAGTATGTTTCACTGCCAGGTGTGAACATGTGGGTTAAGCGCTGGCCGCACGTGATCGGATCTCTCAGGATGCTTTTTAATGGGGCAACGTGTAACTTGAAGCCAAAAATGAAATCCATGCTCCGCACTGCAATCAAAATTGGGCCGGTACAGCTGCTCAGAGGGATTTGGTCTACCTCACGTAAGAAAGGAGAAAATGCATAGTCCCTCCTGGTCAATTCTATGGCATCAATTAAGCACCAAGGGTATCTGGAATCAAAACCCAAAATATCAAAACTCAGAATCTGTAACAAGAAATCACAATCTCTAACCAAGAGTGTAATCATTGTTCTTAGTTTCACTTTTCTTTTCTCGCACTCATTTTTAAGAAAATCTCTGAGCTGTTTTTCTCAGTAGTTCTTTTTATTTTTTTGGTTGCAAATTTGAAACATGCCAAATCAATCAGGCGGGATATAGACAAGATACATACATTTGGCACTGAATTGACTTTACTTTACCATCAAATATGTTTAGCGAAACAAAAATACACAGTATTTCACTTCTCTAATCTAAAAGTAATGCTCCAAGATGCTCCCGAACCAGTTTTTTTTCCTGTACTGGATGGTCGTGGCGGCAAAGTTCTCTTCCTGAGAGCCTCAGGCATCCTTGCTGTTTCTGTTGATCCTAAAATGGAAACTTCAGGCCAGTACCCTCATTGAAGTTCAAGTACGCCCACAAACTGCAACTTTTTTGTGTCATCATGTTGTACTGAGGCCACTATGTTGCTCACTACTGCCACACATAGCAGAAACTGGTATTACGAGACTGGACGGCCCAAAGCTAGTTATTTAGCACACTAACTCAGTAGATATCTCAACAGCCAAAAACATAGTCATCATATTTGTGACATGACCGTACTTAATAGGGCCCGAGCACTGACAGTGCGAAGCGCCCTATTGTATCTGTAGGAAATTTTTTTCTTCCGACGAAATGAGGGCCTTTTTGCCATCCTAAACGTGCCCCAAAAGTCACCAAATTTTGCAAGCGAGCCAGGCCTGGCGAAAAATGTGATATTTCATGGTTTGCATTAATGGGCGTGGCAAAATGGCTCAACAGCGCCCCCTAGAAAACTTCGTGCCTCAAGCCCCACAATACGGTTTGACGTACATGCACGAAAATCGGTACACACCTGTATCATGTCGCAACTTAAAGAAAAGTTTCTTGCCGCTATGGCCGAAACCGAACAGGAAGTCGGCCATTTTGAATTAATCGTGTAATTTTGGCGCAATTTATGCCATTTCTTCGGCCGCTGCTTCGCCCGAACCGTAACATGCACCCAGGTGTGTTATACATCAAAATGTGCGTCTCGATCCTGCGACGATGCGCATTACTTTCCCCTGATCCTACTTTCTTGCCTTAACTTTTGAATGGTTTCACAAAGAGTCGTGGGTGGTGTCATCGGACTCAGTTTTGAGTCCTTGAACATATTTGGTGCAAATTAGCCCCGCCCCTTCTTCTGATTGGTCGATATTTGATAGTCCCTATTTTCTGCCCTAACCTTTGAATGGTATGACATACAGAGTCGTGGGTGGTGTCATCGGACTTCGATTTGAGTCCTTGACCTTTATTGGTGGAAATTGCACGCATGAGGGCCCGTTCATCGCTGCTTGCAGCTTTAATTTCTCCTTGTTTTCTTCCTGTTTTTATGTTATTTTTTGATATTTTAATCTATTAACGTGTAATCTTACTCATTGCTCCTTTAACGCCAGGTCTGATGAAACTGACTTGGATTCTGAACCCATCGTGGAATGTCAAAGACTACGCTGATCGTTGATTTTTAATAATGTGTTTTATGTTCCTGCTACAGTGGCTGGTAGGCTGACAAGTGTTAATAAACCCAAACCCACACAATTTGAAACCTAAAAGGTATTTTTAAAATAAAACTAAAGGATTCATTATAGTAGATATATATAGTAAAGCTATTTAGCAGGAGCGGTAAAAAGCCGTCTCAGTTGTGGAAAAGCTTAAAGGTCAGCGGGATTCATAAGTGAAACATGTCTATAGCAACTGTTATGGTGCTGGAATTTGTGTAAATGAAGGGCCCACATACAAACATTTTGTCACTCGCTCCATAATTCTTATAATAGCTGGCCTTATCCCCGAAGAAAACAAAAGAGACTCTCATAAGTCCTTCTGTTACGTCCACGCTCTCTGCCTTTCTCTGTCTGTCACGCACAGTCAGCCTCCTTTTGTTCCCGCAGTCCTCCCTCTCTCCGGGTCTGTCACCGTTGCTTCCATCTGCAAAGAGCTGTAATCGTCGTTCTTGACAGACGGGCTTTAATTAGCCCACAGTAAACAATTAACACAACAGCAAAAAGACATTTCAATGCAAATCACATCCTGTAATGATAAAGTGTGGCGACAATATCATTGAATACATTTGCTTTTAATTAGAGATGCCATACAGGTTTACTCAGTGCACGTATGTGTGCGTTCACATGCATACAAATGACCTAATGTGTTTGCTTTCATGATGAAATTCTTCTCTTGGATATGTGCAGGCCTTATATAGCCGTCACATTTCAGTAATCGATGTCCAAAAATAAATCTCAATTAAATCAATATTTTTCATGGAACTTTTCACGCCTGCTTTCCGTCAGTCTTTGTCTTTGTCAGTCATCACCCCATCAATATATATATGTTAGTGTGTTCCATTTGTCTGAGTTCCTAGTTGGAAGTTGGAAGTTGGAAACTTGTCGAGGTTGAGATTTTTGACTGCTACGGAGTTATTCTGAATGATGTTTTTAATCACTATTTTTATTTCTAGAACTGTTGCGATTGAAAATACTATTGTCCGGCCAGGAGCTTTTCCACTTGCTTTGTGTTTCTACCTCAAACCCTTGTTACTAAAACAGGACTTGACACAATGTCACATTGTATTAAAGTTGTGAAATCGAATATTGAGTTGAAGTGTTTTATTTCAGATGGTTGGCCAATATTTTCAGAATTTTCCTGCCAGTAACTTTTACTACATATTCTAGCATTGAGACCCGTTCATCCTTTACAAACGTCATACTTTGTACAATGTTATTCTCAAATAAACATACTTGAACAGTTTTTGGTGCAGCATGCTGGTTTGGTGGCTGGTTCTAGTGTCTCAGAGCCAGAAGATGCTGGTTTAAATCCAGCCTGGGCTCTGAGTGAGCCCGGTTGTGTGGCCTGGTGATGGACCGGCTACTAGAAGTCAAGTTTTTATTCACATAAAAGATGCATTTACTCGTCTATTAACATAAATATGATGCCTGAAAACGATTGGTTTCATTCACAATTAGTAAGACATGCATTTACTACCCCTATTTTTTTTAATCTGTGCTTTTGCTGTTTGCATGAAACAAATGCTGTGTTCAGTGTTGTCATGAATTATTGTTACTAAAAATGGCTTGTAGCAGCAAAAGTTCCTGGGATACATGTTCCTTTGTTGAGTGCCAGGTCAGCATGGTGTTTTTGGACTCCCTACCAGCTCCCATGAGCCGATTCCTGTGAGGCATATACCCTCGGATGCAACCGGTCCAACAGAACCCTACGGATATGGCTCCTGGCCCGCGCCCTAGAACTATTTTGACTTGACAGACCCTACCAGGGGCCGTTCCCCCTGAAAACAGAGGGGTAAGTTGGACATGCAAGCCCCTCCACCACCATAAGTAGCGGTGGCAAAGGTTCATGGGATACATGTTCCATGCCAGATCAGATTTTGTTTATTACCAAGTCCACTCTGCTTCATTATTTGTTTTTTTGGACTCCCTGCTATCTCCCAAGAGCTGATTTCTCATTGAAAGAAGCCAGTTGGGATGGTTTGGAGATCTGGTTAGATTACTTCCTGGATACCTCCCTATGGAGGTCATTCAGGCATCTCAACTGGGTGGAAGCCGTGGAGATGCTGGAGAGATTACATCTCTCAGATGGCTTGGGAATGCCTTCCCCCGGGAAGAGCTGGAGGAGGTTGCCCCCTAACCCCATCACCCAAACTCAGATAAGCAGAGGTCGATGGATGGATGGATGGATGGATGGATGGATTTCTTGCTACTGTGGTGCTTTTGGTTTTAGTTTTCATGAAAATCTATTTCCTTGAACTTCTAACCAGTTCATTTCCACTACCAAACATCCAACCATAATTACCATACAATCAAATCAGGATGATGGGGAGTGTACCGAAATAGCTTTCTCTACAGAACATGCCTTGAACACATCCTGTTTATCATTTATAATGTAAAGATGATGAATATCTCCACTGAATCAAATAGACTTGACAGCCCGTGATAAAGAGTGCGGCAGACTGCCGAGAATAGCATATAATGACTCCGGTTGCACTGTATGTGAAAATACATCCCGCGTCGAATAGCAATTACATTGTTAAGAACAGGACAAAGAATTACAGGCGGAAGGAATTAAGTCGTATTAGTCCATCTGTCATTTACGGGCTGTCAGACTCAAAAGAACATCTTCTCTCTGTTGGCAATTCGGTATGGTGAGCCTCTCAATATGCATCACACTCCGCACATCGCTCAGTCATGGATCAAGTACTGGAGTCCAGCATCAGCAGCATAATGTGATGTCTGGCTAACAAATTAAAGACAGATAAATGGCATTGATCCGTGAATGTGCTGGTTTCGTGTTAATTGCCAAAGAGTGAGTAATGGGTCTTGGTTAAATCTCTTCTAAAGGCCCTTGGCACAAAAATGATCAAAGTTTCCACGTGAAATTTTTTTTAAAAGAAGAAGAATAAGGCTCGACATTCTTAAATTTTTCAATCTTATCTTTGTTATGACAGATGAAATGAAAATGATGTTGACACACTAAATAATTTGTCATCTTGCTGCGCTGTCGCTGTTGGTTTTAGCGCTGTAAAACTGAATTACCTTCTCTGCTGGAACAATATTCCAGCCGATAGGTCCGTTTCAAACCAGACGGCAGCAGCGGCGAGTCTCGCTCTGTGCATGCGGCTGCTCTCATCAGTCACTAACAAATATGTCACCTCGTTCTGACCTGTAATGGTAGAGCCTCCCTCTGGGCCGGTCATTGTGATGTAGTGAGGACCAGATGTATCTGGACTAAAGAAAACTGCTTTTTCTTTCTTTTTTTCACTCAGAATCTGGATGAGAACGTGCTCTGTGTATGTTTAAAACCATGTCTGATGCTTTCAACCACGCTCTTTTTCATTTAGCTTACAAAAATAGTTATAACAGTAACTAAATAAATATGCTTACAAGCCCTAATTTTGACCCTCCTACATAATGTCATTACTCACTGTTAGGGGTCGTAGCACACAGTATAGTGCTACATATGGTTGTGTGTTACCCCTCGCCATAGCCGGTGCCAGATCCAGACTGGAATGAGTCTGGATTTTATCCAAACAAGATTAAACAGTCCAGTGTTGACATAAATTTATGAATTATTTGGGAATGGGCGTAAGGCTTGCACACATGCAAACACTTTCGTAATGACTCAGATGAATAAATCTGCCATCTGCCTTTAAACTTTGCGCATATGCAGATGTTTAGCCAGGAAAGTATGCCTCGAGATTTAAAGAAAAAAACACTGGTGAGGTGTGTAATTTACTTATCAAAAATCTTGAATATGATACAGACAAATATATAAACTGATGTAGTCTCTAATGCTCGACAATTAAGTTCATTTTCAGGAGGATTTCGTATGATATTCCCTTTAGAGCCAGTCCTGTATTGTCTCCATCTGGATCCCTAAGCCTCCAAATGGATTCTGCATTGTCAAAATCACCACTGTGATTTTAGCCCACATTGACTTCATCCCTGTGAAAGCTAAAATTACCCTCCCTCTCCCTTTCTGCCTCTCCTCTCCTTTTCATTCCATGTTTTTCATGGCATCTCCATTTTGGCCCTGTTTTTCTCATTTTATTTCCCTGTCTCCCTCCTTTCCTCCCCCCCCCCTCCATTCTCTGGAGTAATTGCACTGATAGTGAACAATGCCACTAATTAATTATGCAACAGCCGAAAATTGAGGTGAGAGCGAGGGATGAGAGGAGGAGAGATGAAGTTTGTGCCATATGCTCTACAGTAGAGAGATGGAAGGGAGAGAAACGGGGAGTGTGTGTTTTCAGAGAAAGGGCAAGAATTAAGAGGAAAAGAGCACATTAAATTCAGGAACGAAGGAAGATCAGAGGCAGAAAACATCAGAACGACGTCCCTATATAATAAAGATCCGCTGAAAAAAGTGGGGACCGGCAATGAAAAAGCAAAATTGCAGCTCTCCTACACATGACACTGGGATAGCTGGATGTTGCCACTCATGGGAAAGTCGGGAGATGATGTAAGCGTTCCCTACTATTCCCCGGTGAGAGGAACAGATGTGTTCCTGATGTGTGTCATATGTTCTGGTTATTCAGGAGGAATTTTCCGTTTGCAGCTCGATCAGATGCACTCGGTGGGGTAGGAACTGGAGACTGAGATCTGACCAGGGTTGTCATGGTGAAGCAATTTAGCCAGTGGTGATTTGGGGTTGTTCAGCAGCACCGTATGAGATCTTTGAAGCTTTTTTTTTATCCTAGAAGGCAGAGAGGGTTGATTATGCTGTGAAAATTGAATGTCTGGTATAAAATAAAAGTAGTGAACCTTACCTCACAGTTCAAGTTGAATTGTTGTTAGAGTTCACGTGGAGCAGCAAAGGCCTATAACTCCTAAACCCACCTTAGACGAAGAGACTTCTGTATCCAAAAATGACCCAAGGGCAGTAAGGGTGAAAGCACTACGCTCAGATGACTTTTTTTTCATAATTTTACAGCTCTGGTTTAGGGAGGAGTCACCCACTTTGATAAGACCCACCCCCTATTCTAGGGGGTGTTTCTTTTTTAAATACTGTATTTTCCACACTATAATGCGCAATTAAAATCCTTAATTTTTCTCAAAAACCGGCAGTGTGCCCTATAATCAGGGGCGCCTTATTTATGAATTTTGTTGTGCTCACTGATTTTGAAGAAGCCGTTCCGCTTGATTGATGGTCAGACCACTCAGCTGACGCATTAAAGTCGGTGCTTGGTTGGATACGGGGTTACAGCGTTAGATAACTAATGATCTAGCACTAGCAAGAACCATCATCCAACATCTAGTCCATGTCACATTACTATAATTAGACGTCAAGCGAACGTTAGGTTTTTAGCCTAAACCCAATTTTTAAAATCTATATTATAATCCAACCTCCATCGCTGGCAACGATGATGCAATCAGAGAACATGAAGTAGTATGACGTGGAGGAGGAATGATTTAAAATGTGAGAGTATTTTTCTGTTTTAGTTAGTTTACAACTGAATGATATTCTGGGTTATTGTGAACGAATTGAATAAAGTTTCACTTACCAGACTGTTTTTTGTTACTTAATATATGTTTTATCATGTGCCAGCGAGCCTTATGTATGAAAATACACCGGTTCATTGATATTGCGCCTTATAATGCGTAGTCCCTATTAGTCCACAAAATACAGTAAGTGTTGCATCTATGCATAACCAAAAGTACAGCAGTGTGTGAAGCTGGATGAAAATAAAGACTAAACAAGCTGGAATATTCCTCTCAGATCTGACGCTGTAACCTTACAGAGCCCCGATAATATAAACTGCTCAATAAATTATCTATTTTCACATTAATGTGGCTCCAAATATTGATTTTCTTTTGTCATTTTAAAGTTTTCGAGTTTGTCGTTTCTCCAGAATCCCAAACATATGCCTCAAGCCCTTTTTCTTTTCCTTTTTAAAGTTCCCGGAGAACCTTAAAGGTGAACAGTGCCACTTACGAATCTTTCACTGGGAGTAAAAGATGGGTCTCCGTGCACGACCAAATGTCAAGTCCTCCGACTCCCCGGAACAAGCTGCCAGGAGAGTGGTGGTTTGGTGCAAAGTGAGACTCAGTGAGCCACTTTCACACAGCAGTAACAGCATAAAGATGCACTGTGGATCCCCTTTTTAACTCTGCCTCACTCTCAAGTTGTTCATTCACAATGATCCCACAAAGGCATAATACGGCCTCCCCGATGTGTGCTTCACAAAGCATTGCAGTGTTCTGCAGTCTGCAGACAGCCCCTTTCTCTTTTCTTCCCAGTCCACAGCCAGCACTAATGTCTCTAATGTCTCTGGTCGCTCACTATGCGTCATTCATTTAGCACAGAATAAAGCTCAGTGCTGGATAAATGCAAACGTAGATTAAAGTTGCTGCCTGGTTTTTCCAGATTGCTCACCATCGCCGCTGACATCTGTGCTGCTGCTGCTGCTGCAGGAGGGAGACGCCGGGCTGCCGTCGGCGGATGGCGGCTCCTCCAGGTTGCCAAGCAAAAGGCAGGTGCTTCAAGTCAAAAAGTAAACCCTTGCTCGTCACCTGGGTGGACTGGAAGCGGATCCTGCTGGACATGTGGATTTCTCTCTTTAAACGAGTTATCAAAGATGTTTTGTAGAAGATGGCTTAACCATGATATTATATATTTGCCTTAATTTGACTTGACATCCGAGTGCCACCTCATTACATCCCCATCTGAAGCCCATATGCTCCCCATTATTTAGAAATATAGATATTTATTTCTTTGATGAGTCGGTATTAACTATTCTAAGATAGTGAACTCCACTTCTGCCACGATCTGACTGAGTTTTATTTGGCAAAATAAGATCAAGCCACATCCTTGTTCTATCTCTTCCTGCCCCGTCGTGTTACATGCTCTGTTTTTCCCTCCTTGATTATTCAAATTAATACTGAGCATTATCAGTATCATATTCCAAAATCCCATCCACTTCACTGGCTCCGCTGCATTCACTCACCTCGGTTCTCTCTCTTTCACTTTCCTTCAAATCCCCCAGCACACACACACACACACACACACACACACACACACACACCCCTGCTCTCGCTGTCTTCTCCATCGCTGCCGCCCTCTCTAACTGAAGTGCTGGCTCGACTAATTAAAATCCTTAATCAGGATTCATAATTAGGTCTAATCAGAGCCTTTTACATCATTCACTTGCATTCCTCCTTCGCTGGTGGTGAGGGCCGAGATGCTTGTGAAATAATTCAGGCAGCGTCCTAACGCCGGGCGGACGGAGAAGACCGTGGCTTGGACCAGGCAGCTGATTCCCCGTCCTCTGGACCCCCCCACTCTGATTCTGGGCATCACACGCTCAAATATCTTGTCCATCTTTCTCTTCTCTCTTCCTGAGTTGTTTGTGTGCTTGTTTCGTCTTATTTTTATGTGCAGGCTGCCCCCGTGGCGGTAATGTGGGGTAATAAGCCCAACAAGCCTCTGGATTAAAGCTCCCTGCTCTACCTCCACTGCATCCACTCGTTCCTCATCAGAGGAGCCCACGGTACACTAATGCAACAGCTTCTCTGTTCTCCGCTGCCTTCTGTCCACCTGCGCTCTCATCTGTTAGGATTAATCCTGGCTACAATGCAGGACGGGAGCAGACATTTATACTGTTCAATATGCACGAGGCCTGCAGCCTCCTGCTCGGTTAGCGTGTCTGTGTTCTGCTCTCATCACTTCAGCAAAGGAGGAGGACCATCCCGCTGCAGCGGAGCTGCTGCTTTTTGAAATTCACTGGTCTGTATCGACGGCGTTCATAGAGTCCCGACCATGCAGAACGTTTCTCTTGTGCCCGTGCGTCAAACTCCTGCTGTATGAATAAAAAACCGTTAAGTGGAAACGAAAATAAATAAATAAATAGGAAACAGCAAACAGTAGGAGTCAAGAAAAAGCTGCAAGGAACAGATTTCAGCGCTCTGCCGTTTCCGGCCTCTTTGTCTGTGCTGTCAGAACTGTACCATTTAAAATAAAAAAAATAAAAAGGCACCAGGTGCCCGAGAACGTGCTCGTGCTGGGGTACACGCATGTAATCGCAATTATGATGACAGTGATTTTCCAGCAAGCCGCACAGAAATTTGTCAAAATCATGACGTGCATTGTTCTGTGGAAGCTATTAAGCTTTAAAACGGAGTGGTTACCTTGACGACCATAAAGCAAGCCAGGTAGTGCCAGAGGATGATGGATATTGAGGGCAAAGAATAGGTAGGAATGGTGTAATTTTCTATAAATTCTAAAATTCAAAAAAAGATGACTTTGTTATCAGAGGTTGTGGTGTTGCATTCAGTAAGGTGGTCTTTGGACCCGTGTGGCTAGAGCGCCTTCTTAAAAACACATCAGACGAGGTTCTGGACGTGCGGGAGGTATCAGTGAGTCACCTGTAGTGGTCAACATGTAAAATAGCAAACAGATGAGACAGGACGGCCTTAAAAATCGTAAAGTTTACCATCGAAACTCCAACCACGGCACGCATCCAAGATCACAACCACGATGACATCGTCAGGAGTGATGAAATGGATCCTCCCTCTGTGATCCACAAGTTGTCTGCAGAGTGGCTCTGAGCCACGTCTTGCTGACAGGAGATGACGCCTCCCAGGCGCTTATTTGAGACGTTTCTATCCAAACATCTGAAACAGGCTCTAAAGTAAAAACCACCGGAGCTCTAAGCACGACCTGCCGTCTCATAACTGTTCTGGCTCCTCTGAATAGGCCGATGCTCTCGTTGGTGTTACTCGAGTAGCATAGGTTCCTCAACCTAACCACGTAGCCTTGGTTCCTAAAGCTAACCACGTAGCCTTGGTTCCTAAAGCTAACCATGTAGCCTTGGTTCCTAAAGCTAACCACGTAGCCTCGGTTCCTCAACCAAACCATGTAACCCAGGTTCCTCAACCAAACCACGTAGCCTCGGTTCCTAAAGCTAACCATGTAGCCTCGGTTCCTAAAGCTAACCATGTAGCCTCGGTTTCTAAAGCTAACCACGTAGCCTCGGTTCCTCAACCAAACCATGTAGCCTAGGTTCCGCAACCAAACCACGGAGCCTCGGTTCCTAAAGCTAACCATGTAGCCTCGGTTCCTAAAGCTAACCATGTAGCCTCGGTTCCTAAAGCTAACCACGTAGCCTAGGTTCCTAAACCTAACCACGTAGCCTAGGTTCCTCAACCGAACCATGAAGCCTTGGTTCCTAAAGCTAACCATGTAGCCTCGGTTCCTAAAGCTAACCACGTAGCTTTGGTTCCTAAAGCTAACCATGTAGCCTCGGTTCCTAAAGCTAACCATGTAGCCTAGGTTCTTAAACCAAACCACGTAGCCTTGGTTCCTAAAGCTAACCATGTAGCCTTGGTTCCTAAAGCTAACCATGTAGCCTCGGTTCCTAAAGCTAACCATGTAGCCTTGGTTCTTAAACCAAACCACGTAGCCTTGGTTCCTAAAGCTAACCATGTAGCCTTGGTTCTTAAACCAAACCACGTAGCCTTGGTTCCTAAAGCTAACCATGTAGCCTTGGTTCCTAAAGCTAACCACGTAGCCTCGGTTCCTCAACCAAACTATGTAGCATAGGTTCCTCAACCAAACCATGTAGCCTAGGTTCCTCAACCTAACCACGTAGCCTCGGTTCCTAAACCTAACCACGTAGCCTAGGTTCCTAAACCTAACCACGTAGCCTTGGTTCCTAAAGCTAACCATGTAGCCTTGGTTCCTAAACCTACGCACGTAGCCTCGGTTCCTAAACCTACGCACGTAGCCTTGGTTCCTAAACCTACGCACGTAGCCTTTGTTCCTAAACCTACACACGTAGCCTCGGTTCCTAAACCTACACACGTAGCCTAGGTTCCTAAACCTAACCACGTAACCCAGGTTCCTCAACCTAACCACGTAGCCTTGGTTCCTCAACCTTACCACGTAGCCTCGGTTCCTCAACCTAACCACGTAGCCTAGGTTCCTCAACCTAACCACGTAGCCTAGGTTCCTAAACCTAACCATGTAGCCTAGGTTCCTAAACCTAACCACGTAGCCTAGGTTCCTAAACCTAACCACGTAGCCTAGGTTCCTAAACCTAACCACGTAGCCTAGGTTCCTAAACCTAACCACGTAGCCTAGGTTCCTAAACCTAACCACGTAGCCTAGGTTCCTAAACCTAACCACGTAGCCTAGGTTCCTAAACCTAACCACGTAGCCTAGGTTCCTCAACCTAACCACGTAGCCTAGGTTCCTAAACCTACACACGTAGCCTCGGTTCCTAAAGCTAACCACGTAGCCTCGGTTCCTAAAGCTAACCACGTAGCCTTGGTTCCTAAAGCTAACCACGTAGTCTTGGTTCCTAAAGCTAACCATGTAGGCTTGGTTCTTAAACCGAACCACGTAGCCTAGGTTCCTCAACCAAACCACGTAGCCTCGGTTCCTAAACCTACACACGTAGCCTAGGTTCCTAAACCTAACCACGTAACCCAGGTTCCTCAACCTAACCACGTAGCCTAGGTTCCTCAACCTTACCACATAGCCTCGGTTCCTCAACCTAACCACGTAGCCTAGGTTCCTCAACCTAACCACGTAGCCTAGGTTCCTCAACCTAACCACGTAGCCTAGGTTCCTCAACCTAACCACGTAGCCTAGGTTCCTAAACCTAACCATGTAGCCTAGGTTCCTAAACCTAACCACGTAGCCTAGGTTCCTAAACCTAACCACGTAGCCTAGGTTCCTAAACCTAACCACGTAGCCTAGGTTCCTCAACCTAACCACGTAGCCTAGGTTCCTAAACCTACACACGTAGCCTCGGTTCCTAAAGCTAACCACGTAGCCTCGGTTCCTAAAGCTAACCACGTAGCCTTGGTTCCTAAAGCTAACCACGTAGCCTTGGTTCCTAAAGCTAACCATGTAGGCTTGGTTCTTAAACCGAACCATGTAGCCTCGGTTCCTAAAGTGTACAGAGACTGAGATCTTGACATGTGAGCCATAGCCTCTTTCTTTATTTCCTATTAATCTTCTATTGTTCTACTTGATTTGAAAAAAAGAAAGAGCCCCCAGAAGATCAGTTTGTAGGTTACATGACTTTCCAAAACTGCACAATGGTGCTTTGGTTCCTGGGGGAACTTTACGCATCATGTTCCACTTCCTAGGAGCTCTGCTCAGGCGCAGCCCAGGAGTTTTTCTTTTTGGGTCATCATCAGCCCCAAAATTGGTTTCAGGCTAGATAGATTAGAGACCGAGGCCGTTCTGTAGCCAACGGGTTTATTAAGGCGTATGAAAGGATAAGTGGTTCTTTTAATCAGCCACCCTGTTCTGCCCATCAAAAGTAAAGAATAGAGACCGGACCAGAGTCCTCAGCCTTTTTTCTACAATACAATCTAAAATAATTAATTCTGTCTTCTTTGTTAAAAACAGGAAGCCGGATCCCGGCGCCATGAGCCATTTCAGCAGCTGTCTGCTGAGACGTCGTGTCTTGCTGCAGTTTCTCTTCACCACACGCTCTTCGGGAATATATCTCCAGTAAGATGCTTTTCTGTTACTTTGTTCATTTTATTTTGCTTTAAATGCAAATCTACTAAACTATTCAGTTGCGTTTCAATGTTACTTAAATTGTAAATCATGATAGATTTTTCCAACTGTACCGTTACTTCATTCAACTAATTAGTTAACTAATTCATCTATACCTTTTTGAATCGTTTTTGATAAGGCTTAAACTTTTGTTGAGCTAATGTATTGATTTTCTGTATTTATTCCATCATAAAACAAAAAACGGAGGTTTTGACAGCAGATCTGGACATTGCAAGGTCACTTGATCAAAAAGAGATGAATCAGACTTTATAAGTTAGACGTATGTGGTGACATCTGTTACGGTCTAGCATATGGAATAAAAGGTACACCCTCCTAAATGTTTGCAATAATGCACAAATCATAAACTGCTGCACTTTGCAATCGACTCTTTTAGGAAATGGGCAGCTTTGGGACGAATACTTAAAGCAACCGAGACAGTAGCAGGAATAAAGAGCTGCCTCCACTTCATCCGTCTCATTTCAGCACATGCACAGATTGCACATAACTGCTGCCACTTTGTTCCATAGGAAGCGCAATATGGAGCACAGAGACCCATAAAGGCTGCTGCTTACTGAGCACTAGTCAGTTTTTTGTTTATGGTAATCGGTTTTGTGTTTCATAATTAATGCGGCGCCGAAATTATTGATGTTTAAATGTTTCACAAGGAACTAGCAGTCCTGCTCCCATCAGTCCCGGAAGGGGAGGACACGTCGCATCTGCACCATGCTGCACGAGTGTACAGTATACGGCCTGCGCTCAGAGTTTGAGAGCCGCTGTGGGCGTCTGTGGGGGGGTGTTGTCAGAAACTTAGAAGGCTGGATTATGTTTCCCTTAAACGGCATTGATTTTTCTTTTTATCGCTCGCTGCAGCAGAAGGGTTGAGACGTGAATTAAATCTGCAGATTGGCATGACAACACGCTGCCACTCAACAGTTTAAAAATTCAAATGTACTTTTAATAAATGCATGAAGCTGCACCTGTGGCCGCTTCGGAAACAGTCTCGGCCATCCTGCTGAGACTGTTGTAAATTTAAAGAACGCCAAGTCAAATGAACACATACCCTTGTTTTCCCCAGATGCACAAATGTCATAACGTTACGCTCTTTTGTTTCTTTTTTGCTTTTGCAAAATCCCTTCGTTAAAATGTTTGCAGAGCTTCAGGGGAAGTGAAGGGACAAAGCAGGACCATCAGCTGGAGGTCAAAACAAATGCAGATGAAAGACGTGCATGTGGACGTGGAGGAGCTCACAAACTATTTCTTTGAGTTTGAAAAGCTGCTGCTGTTGAATCAAAAGACCATTATCGGGAGAGCAAGGTGGTCTGGCAGCCTGATGATGTGCCAGCGCACAAACACACACACACACCTGCCGTGTAGCTGTCTGAGCAGTCATTTTCAGGGGTATTAGAAGCCCCGTTACACGGTGGGCCATTAACGGCAGAATAATATCAAAACTTGACCCTTGACCCCTGTAGCAGCTTATATCTCCTGGCTGATAGATGCAGTCTCTGCAAACGGCGCTGGAAATGAACTGGCACGGCGGCAGGGGAAGGTAAAATCCCTCCATCTTAAGTCTCGCTGGAGCGAATAGCAGAGCAGCTTAGGAGAGCTGAGGGGGCCGGCATGGGGGGGGGTAGTGCACAAAGGGACAGAGAAGCTCGGGATCATGGGATAATGAGAATGGAGAGAGCAGACTTTTCCTCTTTTACAAGGTTGCGGATCCACCTCGACTCAAACCCGACTTCCTGAATCAGCCAGATGATGCCACTTGTTGATTTGAGGGCAGATCACGGCCGTACATTACACTTTCCAGTGTTTTTGCTCAGTTTTTGTACTTATTCACTAATTCTGCCACGTACGCTACTCATACTGTCTTCTTAAATAGCTCTGATACGATTCCCATTCACAGCCATATCCCCCGGTACAGAACATACCGATCTAGTTATCACTCCCCCTACTTCACCTGCTTTGTGTCGCTGGTTCTGTCAGTTCAGAGTCCTCCAGACCTAATTTCTGGTTCATCTCCTGGCACCATCTCCAGGCCAAGTCATTACTCACGTGTTTCTGACTGAACCCGTCCATCAACACCGTTCATGTATTCTTCAGCTCATCTCAGTGCCAGCGATGCTCTCATATGTGACTCCCCCGCCGCCCTGCGCCCAGGGCAGAATGACTAACAAAGGGTTGACACTTCGCTGTTGCATCTCCAAGTAACCCCCCCACCCACCCTCCCCTGTGCCACGTTTTAACCTTTAACCCCTTCCCCTCGGCCTTGCTTCCCCTCTCTTACACTATGGCGCTTTATTTTGGTTTCCTGCCTGGAACAATGTGCCCTGAAGCGGCGGTGGAAGAACTTTCCCATGTGGCTGAGCGGTGGCCTGATCATCAGTCTACCTCTACCTGACTTCATCTCTTTCACCCCTCCCCTGCCCTGAAAACTTTCCCCCCATTTCCCTTCCATCCATCTACCTCCCAACACCCCCAAATGACTCAATGCCCACCTGCCCTCCAGCTATCCTCAATCAGTCAATCTCAAACACACACACACACACACACACGAACACACAGGAATCTATGTGTGCTCCATGGGATACACATGTTCAGGACTAAAGTGACAGCTTGAGCCTGTAGGGATCGGCTGAACTTCTGCGTGCAGATCAGTGTATGTGTGTGCACGTGCTCAGGGGTGTCCGTGCACATGTAAATGCTGTTATCTCCATAAATATGCATGGTAATGCAAGAAGGAGCGTGTGAATAAAACATGCAACCGGCGCTGGTATTCTGCATGGATCTTAATCTTCGAGGCCCTCAGCGGGAGGTAATTGTGAAGACTTCACAATAGCCCGTCCAAATGTCACTGCTTTCTGCGGGTTGTGCTAAAGTGAACACGTCTGTATGACAGAAATAACATCACAACAGCAAGGAGTGTGGAATATATATATATATATATATATATATACAGCAGGCTTTCTCGGTGTAAGAGAATGGTAATGGCGGTGGTGATATAATTTAAAGAGCGGCCGTAAAAAGTTTGCTGTGCAGCCATAAGCTTCAAATTACTCAACTATACAACTTTAAAAGCATTCATTTGCAGCACAAATGCTTAATCCTGCAGGTCACTCATTTTGAAAGACTAGTGAGTTACAAAACCTGGTTATAAAATGCTAATATGATCATCTTTTTTTATGAGTTTCAGACAAAGAACTCTCATAGGTTTCGGCGGATTCTTCCGGCTCATCACCAAACATCCCAGCGACAACTTTAAAATAGGACAAGTATGAAATGAAAAGAAAAAACAAATTCACTGATGCATTCGTATTGGTATGTTGACGTATGGGAGCTTAAAGGAGTCGGTTTGGTTGTCTGACGTCAAACCCATTATTGTCCCAGGTTCATTTAAAAAATTCATACATGTGACATGATCAAACCCTATGAGTTAGTTTTACTGCCAAACACTAGTTGGTGTGCAGGGAGAAAAGCTGGGTAGATGGGCGGATGGACAAGGGAATTCAGCTACAGTCTCCCAGTCTGAACGTTTGACCTACTAGACATCAGCATCATCTCACAGAGCTGCAAAAGAGGCAAAAGTTGGGATGTTTTTGTGTTTCACCTTTTTGCCTCGGGACGCCAGGACTGGAAATGAGGCAGAAAAATGGTGAAAGTCTGAGAAAATTCCACTCCTGAAAGGGGGCATACATGTGATTGTTTGACCCTCAAAACTGGAATGCTGCGCAGCGGCGTGGCATCTTTTGTTATGTAACACATCATTCCAGAGGACATTTGTCTTTTTGACTTTCTATGGAGAGCCGAACAAAAGAGGCAGCTTGAAAGGCATATCTGCAGATCAGCTTGTAGAAATCTCTGGATGCTGTGGGCAGTTTGATTAGTTTTTCCCCATTAGGCAGGCAACAAGGTCTTCTTCAAATTAGAAACACTTGAAATTAGTTAGAAACATGACAATTACACTTCTTACCAACTCTCAAGGATCATTTGCCTTCATTGTTTTCTCCATTTTACATTAAGAGGTTAATGTCTTTGTCCGCTTCTATCAACAGTACGCAGCCATTTAAGCCCCCAAACAACATTAAACTCTCACATTACCAGATAAGGATGGTCTGAGAAGCAAACGCTGATCTTGGACAACGGGGATGTTTTATCTTGAGTCCTTTTCTTCTTTTTGTTCGGCATATATTCAGATAAGCTTTTGCCTTGCAAGGCTGTGCAATAATGTGTATAGGTTTTTACCTACGGTACGGCGCTGCATTTAATTTGTCAATCATACTTTTTCTAAAGCACTCTATGCAGCATTACCGCGTCTCATCACATGGGGGCATATGTATTTATTTATATAGCACTTAACAACAGGCTTTCGGTGTGCAAAAGTGCTTTATAGCAAGTAATGGATAAAAGGAGGAGAAATAAGAACAATACAAAGCAATAAAAACAAATAAAATCTAAGAAAATAAAAGTGTCATCACACTACTGGGTGTTAAAATCCATCTTAAATAAGTGAGTTTTTAGCCTAGATTTAAAAATGCCGAGGTCAGAAATAAGCTGCATCTCGGCAGGGAGCTTATTTCAGAGAGCAACGGAGAAGGCTCGGTCACCCCAGTGTTTGTATTTTGACCTCGGGACTTCCAGCAAAAGTGTATTTGTCGACCTCAGCACTCTACCGGGATTATGGACAGTGAAAAACTCTGATAAATATGTAATACCATGTTGTCCCAGTAGAGGTGCGTTTCGTTGCATCCGACTCCGGCGGCTGACACATAAACTATCTTGTGATATACTGCCACCATGTGGTCAGTCGTGGGATTGTTACATAGACCTTTTTGAAGTGGCACAAACGGGCGGGCGGGGATATCTCGGTGGCTGGCAGGGGGGTTGCCTGGGCTGGCTCTCGGGTGTTAGTGTGGGGGGCCTGGGTACCGGTGTGTACCACAATATATATTTATACTGTGTAGAATTCCTACTATTAATTTGTGTAACTTCTAAATACGTCAAGATTTTTGCTATCTAATAACGAGGGTCCATTTGAAAGATGTTTTTACTTCTTCCTGCTCCTTTTCGAACATGTCAAGACTGCTGCTGCTACCAAAAATAAGTGTCTCTCTTGCATCTATTGATTAATATTTCAGAAGCATAAACATCTGGCTGCAGAAGCCGTGATAGATCATCACTAACCTTGTTTATAACTACTCTTAAGGACGTAGGGAGTGTCTGCTTTTTACCGTTAGCTCACGCGCGTTGGTGTCCCTTCACTTTGAATGGGATGGCGTCAGGCATGGCCGAACTGCATTGTGGGTTCTGTCCGTTCAAAAGTTTGGGGATTTTCAACTTCTGTGAGCACCAACCAATTAAATGGCAGCTACAGCTTTGGCGCTTGCCAATGAAATCGTAGATGGGGACAGTTTCAAAACAGGCGTTTTATTTGTGTAGCGAGCACAAAGACACGTGATTGGTTGCTGATGGCGTGACAGCGGCACGTCGGGAGTACCACCCACTGAGCGTTAATGCGCCGCTGCTGTGCGAGCGTACGGTTACAGATCATTTTAGTCCTTTCATGTCGGCAGTCATCGGTGGCTCGGTTGATGTCTGGGGTGCATGTGAGAGGAAGATTATAAAGTTATTCAGAGCAAAACTACAAACTGCAGGCAGAAAAAACCCTTCGGAGCGAGGTACGGCGGATTCTCCCCACAGACTCAAATGTGACAGAGTAATGAGTTGCCAGACTTTGATACAGTTTTCCCAAATCAGCAACACACACACATCCAGACAGACAGGGTCTTACTAACGCGCTCTGCTGCAGACTTTTTCCCAGCTTGCCTCCCTCCTTCCTCTCCCGGCCTCATCTCCGTCTCTGTCCCTGTTCCAGCCGATCAGACATGACAGTACCAGCTGGCTGCTGGCAAAATCGCAGCCAGACGATATAAGCTGTTGTGAGAGTGAGTGTATTTGTGGAGGGGAGGGGGGGAGGCGTCAACATATCCGTCTCTTGAAGGTGCTCGTCCATATTTCCTGACGGGTTGTATGCGAGGTGCATTGTGCTCAGGCTAGCACGCGCCCAAAAAGGTGGACATGTTGATTTAACGTCACGGCGTCAGAGCCTGAGTGATCTGAGTCACAGGTGCGGCTGTTACTCGGGGTGGGGCTCAGAGCAATATTTAATTCCTATAAAGATAGCTGTCAACACTTTCCGTGAAGCAGCTGTGTACTTTAGTAGCTGCTTGGCATTTGCCTCGCCGTGTGACTCACGGAGCACGTTAAAAGCCACTTACTTGCCGTCCCGGCTGTGTGTGTGTGTGTGTGTGTGTGTGTGTGTGTGTGTGTGTGTGTGTGTGTGTGTGTGTGTGTGTGTGTGTGTGCGGATGTGGGCACGCGGAGCTGTGCATCCTTGGCTTTTGTACCTCGATGTGTTTCACTGAAGTTCAGTTAATTTATAGAAGCATTTAATGAGAAAAAAAAGCACGAGACCGCACAGTTCTTCACACGCAGAAGAAAAGTCAAACACCGCCAACCCCCCCCTCTGTCTTGGCAGCTCGGTGCACGTTCACAGGGCTTCAGAAAACATTTGAATCTTATTGGAAACATTCAAGATGAACAGCAGCTGTGTCTGTGATTTAGACGCTGTTCAACACGGCCACCCCGAACCCCCCCGACGCTGCTGCCCCTACTCTGCTTTCTCTCTTCCCTCCATTGATTAAGTACACATATTTCCAGGCTCTTTCCATCTGTCTATCCATACCTCCTGTTGCCTTCGAAAGGCTTTTCCCCGACATTAGAAATAGGAAAAACAAAAATAAAACATTACCATCTGGGGACTCGCTCATCTCACTTTTTGCCAAATCAGATCCAAAGTGTGGATTTTCAGATCTTAAGAGAATCAAACTTGAACATCTTTCTTCAGTTTGCAGTAAAGACGTTATCGCGCCCCCTCTAGCACTTTTTTTCTTTAATATCACTCCGTTGTACTACTCTATTCTGACCCAAATTTAACTCCTAAATCCTGGAGATTAGAGCTCACCGGTCATTAAAACTACAAAGGTCAAAGTCCTGTGAACTCTGAACAATCCTGTCATGCGTTTCCCTTCCAGTCAAGTTGAGATTTTGGCATAATATCTTCAAAAATTGTGGCTGCAGCTTCACATCCCGGCCAGACATTAAGTTAGAGCCCCAATTTTAAAGGGCCACAACAAAACTTGATGGAAACCAATATGCTCCCATGGGCAGGACCAGATGGGCTCTGAACCGGCGCTATATTGTTTGAAACAGGCCAGAGCCGATGACAGACAGCCGGACCAGACGTGACCGGCATGGGGGCCTGTTTGTTCTGTGCAGACTCCAGCATATGAGACGCGAGGGCACCGGGAGGGATTTGGATGCAGCGGTAACAGAAAAAGAGGGAGAGGAAGGTGAGAAAAGATGGGAAGCCAGTAGGAGCAGGGCCCGCTCTGAGCGCGGGGTGGAGGGAGGTGCTGCAGGAGAGGTGAGGGGGAAGTTCTCAAATAGTAAAGCTTCATATCCTCGCTCACTAATGTGAATTGTGTTCCAGGAAAGTGAAAGGGAAGAACGACTTCAATGCAAGGACGGATGGAGGAGAAGGAAGAGCAACATGAAATTAACTTCACGGTATGAGAGGCAAGTTGAGGAAGAGGAGCTCACGTAGCGCTAAATAGCTGATTCTAGAAAGAGCGGATGGAGATAAAAATAAAAGAATATTCCGAACGTGTTGTTGTGAGTGAACCAATGACGAGCAGAGAAGTGCACGAGGGCAGTGGATCGCTCAAGGCCAGTTGGCACTCGCCATAACAGTTTTCATTGCAAGGTGCTGATTCTGCTGCCGAGCCCTTGAGCCAAAGGCGTTTAACCTCGGCGGCAGCCAAGAACATTGGCTAACGGCCGCATAAACGAATAGCATGTGAGCTGAATTAAAATCTTCACTGCTATAGACCTGAATCCGCGGCTGAGGCCGAGACAGCCGCTGGTGGGAGGGGAGCATTACGTATTCTGTACCTTCCTCCGTTTATCTGACGGCTGCAGTTTGACATTAAGTTTCAAAATAAGATTTCATCATGCAGCTAATGAAATCGTGTGCAATGCTTTGTTAAAGATTCAATCTCACATGGAAGTGGAGATGAAAAGTAGTCGAGCTCTGTTTTATTTCACCTCATAAAGAATTCAGCTTTCATGTACAAATGCCAAAATGTCAGTTCCATCCATTGGAGTGTGTGAAGTCGCTGCCATTTCTTTGGGGCGAGCTTTTGTTAGCGTCCAGGTTTCGTGACGGGGGTCTCCGCGGGCTCGGAGATTATAATCTCAGGCTCTGAATCAAGAGAGGCTGTCAGTTTGAACCCTACCTCTGTCAGTAATTTCATTGCACGTCAGATATGGGATCACGTGAAAAAAGAGAGAACATCCTCGTTCAGTTTTGAAGGTTTTTATATGAAATTGTATGAATTTAAAAAAAAAAGGATTTAAAAAATATATAGTGCTTACCCAGCACCAGACTTGCTGGCTGCTGATATTTCCCCATTGTGGGATTAATAAAGGAAAATATTATTATTATTATTATTATTATTATTATTATTATTATTATTATTATTATTAATATTATTATTATTGTACTCTGTCATTCAAAATGCAATTTTCTGAAAGTGAAAACTTTGTTAAAATCTGTGGTTTACTGCTCGGGATTATTGAAATGAATAGAATAAAGTAGCGTAACTTTAAGGCTCAGTTTTTGTTAGCTTTTGTCCAAATCAGTTTTTATCTGTTGGATAAAAAACACAAGGATGCCCAAAATTATTTCTTTATGGTAAAACAGAACTTTAAAATCCCTCAAAAACATAATTCCAAAGGAAATCTGTTGAGCTGCGAAGTAGAAAAAACTTTGTGCTCCATGTAATTCTGCTTGTGGCCAGTAGGATGTTTCACATTTTACAGTCAGTTTTTCTCAGCCTATGTGCAGCAACTGAGCTATTAGTTAGCCCCGCCCCCCTGAGTTACTGTTGCTAAGGTGGACAATCTCGCAAGGTATCATTAAATAAATGTACTTTTAATTAGTTACATTTAAAGCATAACTTCAGATCTCCTGGGCGACAGAACTTCACCACTTCACCAACCATAAACTAGCTTTTACGAGATCTGAAGTTATGAAAATATGACTCTGCTAGCTGCGTAACATTAGATTTAAAATTAGGACTTTGCTTTGAACTGCAGATGTTTGAGCTCTGGTCCCTGTGTGACTGATACCCCACAGCCACTGGCTCACTGGCACTAGAGGGGTGGGTCAACTGCGACAAAGGAGCACAATTTGAGACCATTTCCTTTTTGTTAATATATCAAGCACGTCTTTTTTATCTTAGCTGGACAAGCCAGCACTGGGCTCAGGGCACGGCCTCGCCGTTGAACAGTGAGGACGAGCCGTAGGGGGGTGCAGGTGAGACTTTTTGAGGCAGGGTAAGAGGTTGGATGTGCGGGCGGATCGTGGTGAAAGTGCAGACTGACAATCCGCTGACTGAAGAGCTTCTCTCATTCCTCCCCAACTCCCCCGTGGCTCATTTATCTGCAGTGCAAGCCTTGCTCTTTATGAAGCAACCGCGGGGCGGCCGTAGCTCAGGAGGAAGAGTCTGCAAATCGGAAGGTCGGTCATGTGACTCCTGGTCCATCCAGTCCGAGGGTCTGAATGAAACTGCACAACACCAAACCCCACCTTGTCTCCGATGTGCTCATCATGGTGATCTGTAGAAACTCAACCTGGATGCAAGGCCCCATCACGATTAAAGCCCCTATCATGCATTCAAAAATAACTTTTTCTGTGTCACATCTTCGGAAATCTGATAACCAAGCGACTGTGAGGAACATGCATGTGTTTGCAAATAGATGGAGAGTGAAAGTGGCAGCGAGGCGGAGTGCTCTGTGTGGGCTCGTGCCTTCTGCTGGGAATGTGTTCCAGATAGTGCAGCTGATGGCTATCTATCAGAGAGAGCTCTATTGATTTGACTGGGCTAAATAATTGGTCGGGTCTACAGGCTGACATGTTCGGTCTGATTGTTGAGCATTGGTGGTCTCTACAAGTCACCCCCCCCCCCCCCCCCCCATATCCTCCTCTGATCCATGTCTGGTCTCCTTGGTGTATTTGTGCGTGCATATATTGATGAGGACCCTATATGTCTGCTCATCATCTTTAAATATAGGAGATAATCCCTGTTCCAGAGCAGTGTGTTACAAATTACCTGGTCTCCAGTCGGTACTTAGTAATAGGGAGAGTGAATACACGATTGAGAATACCGAATGAGGACATCGGAGGGGATCGGGCCAGATGTAAAACAGGCTTACATTGTGTGCCCCAGTTTTTCTTGACAAAAGACCGTAGTTTCCTCCAAGTGAGGATGTGCATGATTTTTAGGTGTGTATATGGGGGTTTCCTGGAAGTTTCATTTCAGGAACTTAATCTTAACGGGGGACTGTTGTGAGAATGTATTTCACCCCGAAATGTAATCAGATTTAACACTAAATCACAGGTTTAAAGAATAACAACCCCAGCTGGACCAAACTGGCTCTGTGGTCCATGTCTGGCCCAATGGGAGGGCTGGGTGTCAAGTTTGGGAGCCCCCACCCCCACTGCCCCGGCCAACACACAACCTCCTCTCATGGGGTTACTGAGTCGAGGTAATGAGAAGGCCATTAGCGACCCCGCTTGAGTGGCTCGGAGAACTACAACCCCCACTGAGCCAAGAACATAGAGGGTTTATTATCCCAACATACCCACAAAGCTTCCTTTTGAATGTATGGAGAAACGCCTCATTTACTGCAACTGGTGGATTTTTATTCGCTTTAAAATCTACACCAAGACCAGCACAGCATCCGCGTAATCCCTGCCAAACTCCCGGAGAACGGCTGCAGGGACTCTGCGATATGCAATTATGGCTTTTTTAAAAGAATACAAGCAGCTATTAAGCCCACATAAACCACTTGGATACAGAAACTACAACTCACTTAACGTGACCTTTACATTATTCTTCAGTGGAAGGATTTTGTAATTGATTTTAAATGTTGTTTTTTTTCATACAGAGCTTCATATCCAGATAAGTTTAAAACGTTTAAGTTAAGTTTAAAAAAAGAAAAGGGGAAAAAAAAGACTCCCTTAGCAACTAGGGGCCTCCCAAAGTAGGCTTCAATGTTATGAGGATTGGAGTAATTAAATGACATCTTTTGACCGGTAACCACGAATTGGTTAATTTAAATAGACTACTTAGGTTTGAGCCACTTAAATTATTTCTCAAATAAAAAAGTGTGATCCAAAAGGGTTTGAATTTCTGAGTTTTCTATCTCTGAAGTCACGATTTCTGAAATTGTTCAGCTGCATATAAATAGCGAGTAATTCTAGTAGCTGCTAAAATAAACTACATACATTATGTATGTGTGTGTGTGTATATATATATATATATATATATATATATATATATATATATACATATATATATATATAGTAAAAGTAAAGTACAATATGTGGATATATGGACCCAGGGAGACTAGCTTTTTCCACTTTTGGTGACAGCTAATGGGGATCCTTTTAATAATAAGCAATAATAATCCATATATATATATATATATATCCACTTTAGGTGATATATATACATATACACACGTGTGTATATATATATATATATATATATATATATATATATATATATATATATATGTGTGTGTATGTACAGTACAGATCAAAAGTTTGGACACATATATGTGTGTGTGTGTGTGTGTGTGTGTATATGTATATATATATATATATATATATTTCTATATATAATATATACACACATCACATGTATATAGTCATATATATATATATATATATATATATATATATATACACACATCACATGTATATAGTCATATATATATATATATATATATATATATATATATACACACATCACATGTACATAGTCATATATATATATATATATATATATATATATATATATATATATATATATATATATATATATATATATATATATGTATATATATTTATTATTATTGCTTATTTTTAAAAGGATCCTTTTTAAAAGGATCCCCATTAGCTGTCACCAAAAGTGGAAAAAGCTAGTCCTCCTATTTTGTATATATTTTTTGTATTTTTTATATATTTTTTATTTCTGACTTTTCAGTCTTTTTACCCCTCCCCTGCATGTGTGTGCTAAGTGTGCTGCTGACAACAAAAATAAGTTTCCCCACTGAGGGACAAAATAAAGGATATCTTATCTTATCCATATGTCCACATATTGTACTTTTATGTGTGTGTGTGTATATATATATATATATATATATATATATATTTACATAGCCTACATACATACACCCACATAGGCCTATATACTGTTTTACTTTACCCATCACACAAAACGGCCCCCCTCCCTCCAAACTACATATCCCATAGGACCCTCCAAAAGTTAGAAACAGCCCTCCCAAACGTCCTGCTTATTTTTCCACCATTCGTTGGTTTTCTTAACTGTTTTTTCCTCCATTTCCCCCGTGTTCATCCCTCCATCCCGCTCCCCGGAACATTCTGGAAGGAGCCGGGACGTGCCGGGGTGACGTGGACGGGGGCCGGGACTCGGGGGCCGGGACGTCCAGCCCGGTCCAGCTGCAGAGGAGACGCGAGCACGTCCCGTAGTTCACGGTAAACTCATCTAAACTCGCGGTTCCCCTTTATAACTCCGTTTCCAACAAATGTTTCCTGTTGCTCCAACGTTTCCGCATACCTTCTGCTTAAATCTCCTCCTTCCTCCTTCTCCTCCTCTCTTTTTACTGCAGTAATTATAACACGTGGAGAATTTATAGTAAAGGTACAATAAAGTTTAATGCAGTTGTAGTGTTTGGGACGAAAATGGTTTATAGCTTTGTTTTTTTTTTTTTTTTTTTTAATATTATAATTGTTGCAGTTAATCCAGTCAGCTGCACAACAAGTCCACGTGTTAAAAGGGATAACAAATGAGCAATACTGGATTTATTTTACTGAGACTGAGCTTAATTTTGAAAATAACATAATTAACAGCTGGATGTCACTTAGAAATAAAAGGAAAGTTGTACTTTTGTATCTCCAACAAACTCTCAGAAACGCCTGTGCACAAATAAAAAAACCCATATGACACTTTTATTGCTTTGTACAATTTCACCCTCTGGATTTGAGATATTTGACATATTTCAACATCTGTTCAGATTGAATCACTTTTGAATCCAGCTTCTAGTAATTATTTATTTGATTAGTTCTGCATTTGCGTCAGCCTGGATTGTTTCGAGCGTCACATAAACGTGCAGACTTGAACACATCACTTCACTGGCCTCCAGGTTGATGTTCAGGATGCTCCTCCAGGTCCCTCAGCGCGTCATCGACCCGCTCGCTGTTTACACCCCAATCCGACCCGATGCCCGTTGAGATCTTCCATCGCCGTGTTTGCAGTCAGAACCAAACCTTAAACATGTGCCGTCTCACGGGCCCACGGCTGATTACCGTGTGTAACTGTAACTGATTTTACAGTTGGCTCCATGTGCTTCTCCTTTGGCTGTGTGGCTTGTTGAGTGGAGGCTGATGAGCCGGAGACGGTCCACCTGGTGTCCTCTGGTTAGCCCCGGCTGGGACCTTTAACTGGGGGGAAGCTAGCTGCTAACGCCTTACCTCCAAACCCTTCGAGTTGCAATGGTCTATATCGTCGTTTATACACCTGACAGCACAAAAAGTCAATTTTTTAGTTAATAAATAATGTGAGGAAAGTAAATCTTGATGCCTG